>NW_027064605.1:0-25323 GCF_032884065.1 Artemia franciscana
AGTCTAATATCTTCATTTTTCCAACATACGTAGCTATTACCCTCGAAAACTAAAACTTTTGACATTGGAAAAGAGCCTTTAATCACATTCTTTACCATGTGCAATCATAAAATAGTCTAATACCTTCATTTTTTCAACATACGTAGCTATTACCCACGAAAACTAAAACTTTTGAAATAGGAAAAGAGCCTTTAATCACATTCTTTACCATTTGCATTCATAAAATAGTCTAATATTTTCATTTTTTCAACATACGTAGCTATTACCCTCGAAAACTAAAACTTTTGAAATAGGAAAAGAGCCTTTAATCACATTCTTTACCATGTGCAATCATAAAATTGTCTAATATCTTCATTTTTTGCAACATATGTAGCTATTACCCTCGAAAACTAAAACTTTTGAAATAGGAAAAGAGCCTTTAATCACATTCTTTACCATTTGCAACCATAAAATAGTCTAATATCTTCATTTTTTCAACATACGTATTTATTACCCTCGAAAACTAAAACTTTTGAAATAGGAAAAGAGCCTTTAATCACATTCTTTACCATTTGCAATCATAAAATAGTCTAATATCTTAATTTTTTCAACATACGTAGCTATTACCCTCGGAAACTAAAACTTTTGACATAGGAAAAGAGCCTCTAATCACATTTTTTACCATTTGCAATCATAAAATAGTGTCATATCTTCATTTTTTCAACATACGTAGCTATTACCCTCGAAAACTAAAACTTTTGAAATAGGAAAAGAGCCTTTAATCACATTCTTTACCATGTGCAATCATAAAATAGTCTAATATCTTCATTTTTTCAACATACGTAGCTATTACCCTCGAAAACTAAAACTTTTGACTTAGGAAAAGAGCCTTTAATCACATTCTTTACCATTCGCAATCATAAAATAGTCTGATATCTTCATTTTTTCAACATACGTAGCTATTACCCTCGAAAACTAAAACTTTTGAAATAGGAAAAGAGCCTTTAATCACATGCTTTACCATGTGCAATCATAAAATTGTCTAATATCTTCATTTTTTCAACATACGTAGCTATTACCCTCGAAAACTAAAACTTTTGAAATAGGAAAAGAGCCTTTAATCATATTCTTTACCATGTGCAATCATAAAATAGTCTAATAACTTCAATTTTTCAACATACGTAGCTATTACCCTCGAAAACTAAAACTTTTGACATAGGAAAAGAGCCTTTAATCACATTCTTTACCATTTGCAATCATAAAATAGTCTAATATCTTCATTTTTTCAACATACGTAGCTATTACCCTCGAAAACTAAAACTTTTGACATTGGAAAAGAGCCTTTAATCACATTATTTACCATTTGCAATCATAAAATTGTCTAATATCTTCATTTTTTCAACAGACATAGCTATTACCTTCGAAAACTAAAACTTTTGAAATAGGAAACGAGCCTTTAATCACATTCTTTACCATTTGCAATCATAAAATAGTCTAATATCTTCATTTTTTCAACATACGTAGCTATTACCCTCAAAAACTAAAACTTTTGACATAGGAAAAGAGCCTTTAATCACATTCTTTACCATTTGCAATCATAAGATAGTCTAATATCTTCATTTTTTCAACATACGTAGCTAATACCCTCGAAAACTAAAACTTTTGAAATAGGAAAAGAGCCTTTAATCACATTCTTTACCATGTGCAATCATAAAATTGTCTAATATCTTTATTTTTTCCACAGACATAGCTATTACCCTCGAAAACTAAAACTTTTGACATTGGAAAAGAGCCTTTAATCACATTCTTTACCATTTGCAATCATAAAATAGTCTAATATCTTCATTTTTTCAACATACGTAGCTATTACCCTCGAGAACTAAAATTTTTGAAATAGGAAAAGAGCCTTTAATCACATTCTTTACCATGTGCAATCATAAAATTGTCTAATATCTTCATTTTTTCCACAGACATAGCTATTACCTTCGAAAACTAAAACTTTTGAAATAGGAAACGAGCCTTTAATCACATTCTTCACCATTTGCAATCATAAAATAGTCTAATATCTTCATTTTTTCAACATACGTAGCTATTACCCTCGAAAACTAAAACTTTTGAAATAGGAAAAGAGCCTTTAATCACATTCTTTACCATGTGCAATCATAAAAATGTCTAATATCTTTATTTTTCCACAGACATAGCTATTACCCTCGAAAACTAAAACTTTTGACATTGGAAAAGAGCCTTTAATCACATTCTTTACCATTTGCAATCATAAAATAGTCTAATATCTTCATTTTTTCAACATACGTAGCTATTACCTT
This sequence comes from Artemia franciscana, assembly GCF_032884065.1. Classification (NCBI taxonomy): domain Eukaryota; kingdom Metazoa; phylum Arthropoda; class Branchiopoda; order Anostraca; family Artemiidae; genus Artemia; species Artemia franciscana. The sequence continues at coordinate 2,304 of NW_027064605.1, forward strand.
CGAGAACTAAAATTTTTGAAATAGGAAAAGAGCCTTTAATCACATTCTTTACCATGTGCAATCATAAAATTGTCTAATATCTTCATTTTTTCCACAGACATAGCTATTACCTTCGAAAACTAAAATTTTTGAAATAGGAAACGAGCCTTTAATCACATTCTTTACGATTTGCAATCATAAAATAGTCTAATATCTTCATTTTTTCAACATACGTAGCTATTACCCTCGAAAACTAAAACTTTTGACATAGGAAAAGAGCCTTTAATCACATTCTTTACCATTTGCAATCATAAAATAGTCTAATATCTTCATTTTTCCAACATACGTAGCTATTACCCTCGAAAACTAAAACTTTTGACATTGGAAAAGAGCCTTTAATCACATTCTTTACCATGTGCAATCATAAAATAGTCTAATACCTTCATTTTTTCAACATACGTAGCTATTACCCACGAAAACTAAAACTTTTGAATTAGGAAAAGAGCCTTTAATCACATTCTTTACCATTTGCATTCATAAAATAGTCTAATATTTTCATTTTTTCAACATACGTAGCTATTACCCTCGATAACTAAAACTTTTGAAATAGGAAAAGAGCCTTTAATCACATTCTTTACCATGTGCAATCATAAAATTGTCTAATATCTTCATTTTTTCAACATACGTAGCTATTACCCTCGAAAACTAAAACTTTTGAAATAGGAAAAGAGCCTTTAATCACATTCTTTACCATTTGCAACCATAAAATAGTCTAATATCTTCATTTTTTCAACATACGTATTTATTACCCTCGAAAACTAAAACTTTTGAAATAGGAAAAGAGCCTTTAATCACATTCTATACCATTTGCAATCATAAAATAGTCTAATATCTTCATTTTTTAAACATACGTAGCTATTACCCTCGGAAACTAAAACTTTTGACATAGGAAAAGAGCCTCTAATCACATTCTTTACCATTTGCAATCATAAAATAGTGTAATATCTTCATTTTTTCAACATACGTAGCTATTACCCTCGAAACTAAAACTTTTGAAATAGGAAAAGAGCCTTTAATCACATTCTTTACCATGTGCAATCATAAAATAGTCTAATATCTTCATTTTTTCAACATACGTAGCTATTACCCTCGAAAACTAAAACTTTTGACTTAGGAAAAGAGCCTTTAATCACATTCTTTACCATTTGCAATCATAAAATAGTCTGATATCTTCATTTTTTCAACATACGTAGCTATTACCCTCGAAAACTAAAACTTTTGAAATAGGAAAAGAGCCTTTAATCACATGCTTTACCATGTGCAATCATAAAATTGTCTAATATCTTCATTTTTTCAACATACGTAGCTATTACCCTCGAAAACTAAAACTTTTGAAATAGGAAAAGAGCCTTTAATCACATTCTTTACCATGTGCAATCATAAAATAGTCTAATAACTTCAATTTTTCAACATACGTAGCTATTACCCTCGAAAACTAAAACTTTTGACATAGGAAAAGAGCCTTTAATCACATTCTTTACCATTTGCAATCATAAAATAGTCTAATATCTTCATTTTTCAACATATGTAGCTATTACCCTCGAAAACTAAAACTTTTGAAATAGCAAAAGAGCCTTTAATCACATTCTTTACCATGTGCAATCATAAAATAGTCTAATATCTTTATTTTTTCCACAGACATAGCTATTACCCTCGAAAACTAAAACTTTTAACATTGGAAAAGTGCCTTTAATCACATTCTTTACCATTTGCAATCATAAAATAGTCTAATATCTTCATTTTTTCAACATACGTAGCTATTACCCTCGAGAACTAAAATTTTTGAAATAGGAAAAGAGCCTTCAATCACATTCTTTACCATGTGCAATCATAAAATTGTCTAATATCTTCATTTTTTCCACAGACATAGCTATTACCTTCAAAAACTAAAACTTTTGAAATAGGAAACGAGCCTTTAATCACATTCTTTACCATTTGCAATCATAAAATAGTCTAATATCTTCATTTTCTCAACATACGTAGCTATTACCCTCGAAAACTAAAACTTTTGACATAGGAAAAGAGCCTTGAATCACATTCTTTACCATTTGCAATCATAAAATAGTCTAATATCTTCATTTTTCCAACATACATAGCTATTACTCTCGAAAACTAAGACTTTTGACATAGGAAAAGAGCCTTTAATCACATTCTTTACCATACGCAATCATTAAATAGTCTAATATCTTCATTTTTTCAAAATACGTAGCTATTACCCTCGAAAACTAAAACTTTTGAAATAGGAAAAGAGCCTTTAGTCACATTCTTTACCATTTGCATTCATAAAATAGTCTAATATCTTCATTTTTTAGACATACGTAGCTATTACCCTCGAAAACTAAAACTTTTGAAATAGGAAAAGAGCCTTTAATCACATTCTTTACCATTTGCAATCATAAAATAGTCTGATATTTTCATTTTTTCAACATACGTAGCTATTACCCTCGAAAACTAAAACTTTTGAAATAGGAAAAGAGCCTTTAATCACATGCTTTACCATGTGCAATCATAAAATTGTCTAATATCTTCATTTTTTCAACATACGTAGCTATTACCCTCGAAAACTAAAACTTTTGAAAAAGGAAAAGAGCCATTAATCACATTCTTTACCATGTGCAATCATAAAATAGTCTAATATCTTCATTTTTTCATCATACGTAGCTATTACCCTCGAAAACTAAAACTTTTGAAATAGAAAAAGAGCCTTTAATCACATTCTTTACCATTTGCAATCATAAAATAGTCTAATATCTTCATTTTTTCAACATACGTAGCTATTACCCTCGAAAACTAAAACTTTTGAAATAGGAAAAGAGCCTTTAATCACATTCTTTACCATTTACAATCATAAAATAGTCTAATATCTTCATTTTTTCAACATATGTAGCTATTACCCTCGAAAACTAAAACTTTTGAAATAGGAAAAGAGCTTTTAATCATATTCTTCACCATGTGCAATCATAAAATAGTCTAATATCTTCATTTTTTCAACATACGTAGCTATTACCCTCGAAAACTAAAACTTTTGACTTAGGAAAAGAGCCTTTAATCACATTCTTTACTATTTGAAATCATAAAATAGTCTAATATCTTCATTTTTTCAACATACGTAGCTATTACCCTCAAAAACTAAAACTTTTGAAATAGGAAAAGAGCCTTTAATCACATTCTTTACCATGTGCAATCATAAAATAGTCTAATATCTTCCTTTTTTCAGCATACGTAGCTATTACCCTCGAAAACTAAAACTTTTTGAAATAGGAAAAGAGCCTTTAATCACATTCTTTACCATGTGCAATCATAAAATAGTCTATTATCTTCATTTTTTCAACATACGTAGCTATTACCCTCGAAACTAAAACTTTTGAAATATGAAAAGAGCCTTTAAGCACATTCTTTACCATTTGCAATCATAAAATAGTCTAATATCTTCATTTTTTAAACATACGTAGCTATTACCCTCGAAAACTAAAACTTTTGCAATAGGAAAAGATCCTTTAATCACATTCTTTACATGTGCAATCATAAAATAGTCTAATATCTTCATTTTTTCAGCATACGTAGCTATTACCCTCGAAAACTAAAACTTTTGAAATAGGAAAAGAGCCTTTAATCACATTCTTTACCATTTGCAATCATAAAATAGTCTAATATCTTCATTTTTTTCAACATACGTAGCTATTACCCTCGAAAACTAAAACTTTTGACATAGGAAAAGAGCCTTTAATCACATTCTTTACCATTTGCAATCATAAAATAGTCTAATATCTTCATTTTTTCAACATACGTAGCTATTACCCTCGAAAACTAAAACTTTTGAAATAGGAAAAGAGCCTTTAATCACATTCTTTACCATTTGCAATGATAAAATAGTCTAATATCTTCATTTTTTCAACATACGTAGCTATTACCCTCGAAAACTAAAACTTTTGAAATAGGAAAAGAGCCTTTAATCACATTCTTTACCATGTGCAATCATAAAATAGTCTAATATCTTCATTTTTTCAACATAGTAGCTATTACCCTCGAAAACTAAAACTTTTGAAATAGGAAAAGAGCCTTTAATCACATTCTTTACCATGTGCAATCATAAAATAGTCTAATATCTTCATTTTTTCAACATACGTAGCTATTACCCTCGAAAACTAAAACTTTTGAAATAGGAAAAGAGCCTTTAATCACATTCTTTACCATTTGCAATCATAAAATAGTCTAATATCTTCATTTTTTCAACATACGTAGCTATTACCCTCGAAAACTAAAACTTTTGAAATAGGAAAAGAGCCTTTAATCACATTCTTTACCATGTGCAATCATAAAATAGTCTAATATCTTCATTTTTTCACATACGTAGCTATTACCCTCGAAAACTAAAACTTTTGAAATAGGAAAAGAGCCTTTAATCACATTCTTTACCATTGCAATCATAAAATAGTCTAATATCTTCATTTTTTCAACATACGTAGCTATTACCCTCGAAAACTAAAACTTTTGAAATAGGAAAAGAGCCTTTAATCACATTCTTTACCATTTGCAATCATAAAATAGTCTAATATCTTCATTTTTTCAACATACGTAGCTATTACCCTCGAAAACTAAAACTTTTGACATAGGAAAAGAGCCTTTAATCACATTCTTTACCATGTGCAATCATAAAATAGTCTAATATCTTCATTTTTTCACATACGTAGCTATTACCCTCAAAAACTAAAACTTTTGAAATAGGAAAAGAGCCTTTAATCACATTCTTTACCATGTGCAATCATAAAATAGTCTAATATCTTCATTTTTTCAACATACGTAGCTATTACCCTCGAAAACTAAAACTTTTGAAATAGGAAAAGAGCCTTTAATCACATTCTTTACCATTTGCAATCATAAAATAGTCTAATATCTTCATTTTTTCAACATACGTAGCTATTACCCTCGAAAACTAAAACTTTTGAAATAGGAAAAGAGCCTTTAATCACATTCTTTACCATTTGCAATCATAAAATAGTCTAATATCTTCATTTTTTCAAACATACGTAGCTATTACCCTCGAAAACTAAATTGAATAGGAAAAGAGCCTTTAATCACATTCTTTACCATGTGCAATCATAAAATAGTCTAATATCTTCATTTTTTAAACATACGTAGCTATTACCCTCGAAAACTAAAACTTTTGAAATAGGAAAAGAGCCTTTAATCACATTCTTTACCATGTGCAATCATAAAATAGTCTAATATCTTCATTTTTTCAACATACTAGCTATTACCCTCGAAAACTAAAACTTTTGAATAGGAAAAGAGCCTTTAATCACATTCTTTACCATGTGCAATCATAAAATTGTTTAATATCTTCATTTTTTCAACATACGTAGCTATTACCCTCGAAAACTAAAACTTTTGAAATAGGAAAAGAGCCTTTAATCACATTCTTTACCATTTGCAATCATAAAATAGTCTAATATCTTCATTTTTTCAAAATACGTAGCTATTACCCTCGAAAACTAAAACTTTTGAAATAGGAAAAGAGCCTTTAATCACATTCTTTACCATTGCAATCATAAAATAGTCTAATATCTTCATTTTTTCAACATACGTAGCTATTACCCTCGAAAACTAAAACTTTTGAAATAGGAAAAGAGCCTTTAATCACATTCTTTACCATGTGCAATCATAAAATAGTCTAATATCTTCATTTTTTCAACATACGTAGCTATTACCCTCGAAAACTAAAACTTTTGAAATAGGAAAAGAGCCTTTAATCACATTCTTTACCATTTGCAATCATAAAATAGTCTAATATCTTCATTTTTTCAACATACGTAGCTATTACCCTCGAAAACTAAAACTTTTGAAATAGGAAAAGAGCCTTTAATCACATTCTTTACCATGTGCAATCATAAAATAGTCTAATATCTTCATTTTTTCAACATACGTAGCTATTACCCTCGAAAACTAAAACTTTTGAAATAGGAAAAGAGCCTTTAATCACATTCTTTACCATGTGCAATCATAAAATAGTCTAATATCTTCATTTTTTCAACATACGTAGCTATTACCCTCGAAAACTAAAACTTTTGAAATAGGAAAAGAGCCTTTAATCACATTCTTTACCATTTGCAATCATAAAATAGTCTAATATCTTCATTTTTTCAACATACGTAGCTATTACCCTCGAAAACTAAAACTTTTGAAATAGGAAAAGAGCCTTTAATCACATTCTTTACCATGTGCAATCATAAAATAGTCTAATATCTTCATTTTTTAGCATACGTAGCTATTACCCTCGAAAACTAAAACTTTTGAAATAGGAAAAGAGCCTTTAATCACATTCTTTACCATGTGCAATCATAAAATAGTCTAATATCTTCATTTTTTCAACATACGTAGCTATTACCCTCGAAAACTAAAACTTTTGAAATAGGAAAAGAGCCTTTAATCACATTCTTTACCATGTGCAATCATAAAATAGTCTAATATCTTCATTTTTTCAACATACGTAGCTATTACCCTCGAAAACTAAAACTTTTGAAATAGGAAAAGAGCCTTTAATCACATTCTTTACCATTTGCAATCATAAAATAGTCTAATATCTTCATTTTTTCAACATACGTAGCTATTACCCTCGAAAACTAAAACTTTTGAAATAGGAAAAGAGCCTTTAATCACATTCTTTACCATTTGCAATCATAAAATAGTCTAATATCTTCATTTTTTCAACATACGTAGCTATTACCCTCGAAAACTAAAACTTTTGAAATAGGAAAAGAGCCTTTAATCACATTCTTTACCATTTACAATCATAAAATAGTCTAATATCTTCATTTTTTCAACATACGTAGCTATTACCCTCGAAAACTAAAACTTTTGAAATAGGAAAAGAGCCTTTAATCACATTCTTTACCATGTGCAATCATAAAATAGTCTAATATCTTCATTTTTTCAACATACGTAGCTATTACCCTCGAAAACTAAAACTTTTGAAATAGGAAAAGAGCCTTTAATCACATTCTTTACCATTTGCAATCATAAAATAGTCTAATATCTTCATTTTTTCAACATACGTAGCTATTACCCTCGAAAACTAAAACTTTTGAAATAGGAAAAGAGCCTTTAATCACATTCTTTACCATGTGCAATCATAAAATAGTCTAATATCTTCATTTTTTCAACATACGTAGCTATTACCCTCGAAAACTAAAACTTTTGAAATAGGAAAAGAGCCTTTAATCACATTCTTTACCATGTGCAATCATAAAATAGTCTAATATCTTCATTTTTTCAACATACGTAGCTATTACCCTCGAAAACTAAAACTTTTGAAATAGGAAAAGAGCCTTTAATCACATTCTTTACCATGTGCAATCATAAAATAGTCTAATATCTTCATTTTTTCAACATACGTAGCTATTACCCTCGAAAACTAAAACTTTTGACAATAGGAAAAGAGCCTTTAATCACATTCTTTACCATTTGCAATCATAAAATAGTCTAATATCTTCATTTTTTCAACATACGTAGCTATTACCCTCGAAAACTAAAACTTTTGAAATAGGAAAAGAGCCTTTAATCACATTCTTTACCATGTGCAATCATAAAATAGTCTAATATCTTCATTTTTTCAACATACGTAGCTATTACCCTCGAAAACTAAACTTTTGAAATAGGAAAAGAGCCTTTAATCACATTCTTTACCATTTGCAATCATAAAATAGTCTAATATCTTCATTTTTTCAACATACGTAGCTATTACCCTCGAAAACTAAAACTTTTGAAATAGGAAAAGAGCCTTTAATCACATTCTTTACCATGTGCAATCATAAAATAGTCTAATATCTTCATTTTTTCAACACACGTAGCTATTACCCTCGAAAACTAAAACTTTTGAAATAGGAAAAGAGCCTTTAATCACATGCTTTACCATTTGCAATCATAAAATAGTCTAATATCTTCATTTTTTCAAACATACGTAGCTATTACCCTCGAAAACTAAAACTTTTGAAATAGGAAAAGAGCCTTTAATCATATTCTTTACCATGTGCAATCATAAAATAGTCTAATATCTTCATTTTTTCAACATACGTAGCTATTACCCTCGAAAACTAAAACTTTTGAAATAGGAAAAGAGCCTTTAATCACATTCTTTACCATTTGCAATCATAAAATAGTCTAATATCTTAATTTTTTCAACATACGTAGCTATTACCCTCGAAAACTAAAACTTTTGAAATAGGAAAAGAGCCTTTAATCACATTCTTTACCATGTGCAATCATAAAATAGTCTAATATCTTCATTTTTAAACATACGTAGCTATTACCCTCGAAAACTAAAACTTTTGAAATAGGAAAAGAGCCTTTAATCACATTCTTTACCATTGCAATCATAAAATAGTCTAATATCTTCATTTTTTCAAACATACGTAGCTATTACCCTCGAAAACTAAAACTTTTGAAATAGGAAAAGAGCCTTTAATCACATTCTTTACCATTTGCAATTATAAAATAGTCTAATATCTTCATTTTTTCAACATACGTAGCTATTACCCTCGAAAACTAAAACTTTTGACATAGGAAAAGAGCCTTTAATCACATTCTTTACCATGTGCAATCATAAAATAGTCTAATATCTTCATTTTTTCAACATACGTAGCTATTACCCTCGAAAACTAAAACTTTTGAAATAGGAAAAGAGCCTTTAATCACATTCTTTACCATGTGCAATCATAAAATAGTCTAATATCTTCCTTTTTTCAGCATACGTAGCTATTACCCTCGAAAACTAAAACTTTTGAAATAGGAAAAGAGCCTTTAATCACATTCTTTACCATGTGCAATCAAAAAATAGTCTAATATCTTCATTTTTTCAACATACGTAGCTATTACCCTCGAAAACTAAAACTTTTGAAATAGGAAAAGAGCCTTTAATCACATTCTTTACCATTTGCAATCATAAAATAGTCTAATATCTTCATTTTTTCAACATACGTAGCTATTACCCTCGAAAACTAAAACTTTTGAAATAGGAAAAGAGCCTTTAATCACATTCTTTACCATGTGCAATCATAAAATAGTCTAATATCTTCATTTTTCAGCATACGTAGCTATTACCTCGAAAACTAAAACTTTTGAAATAGGAAAAGAGCCTTTAATCACATTCTTTACCATGTGCAATCATAAAATAGTCTAATATCTTCATTTTTTCAACATACGTAGCTATTACCCTCGAAAACTAAACTTTTGAAATAGGAAAAGAGCCTTTAATCAAATTCTTTACCATTTGCAATCATAAAATAGTCTAATATCTTCATTTTTTCAACATACGTAGCTATTACCCTCGAAAACTAAAACTTTTGAAATAGGAAAAGAACCTTTAATCACATTCTTTACCATTTGCAATGATAAAATAGTCTAATATCTTCATTTTTTCAACACACGTAGCTATTACCCTCGAAAACTAAAACTTTTGAAATAGGAAAAGAGCCTTTAATTACATGCTTTACCATGTGAAATCATAAAATTGTTTAGTATCTTCATTTTTTAAACATACGTAGCTATTACCCTCGAAAACTAAAACTTTTGAAATAGGAAAAAAACCTTTAATCACATTCTTTGCCATTTGCAATGATAAAATAGTCTAATATCTTCATTTTTTCAACACACGTAGCTATTACCCTCGAAAACTAAAACTTTTGAAATAGGAAAAGAGCCTTTAATTACATGCTTTACCATGTGCAATCATAAAATTGTTTAATATCTTCATTTTTTAAACATACGTAGCTATTACCCTCGAAAACTAAAACTTTTGAAATACTAAAAGAGCCTTTAATCACATTCTTTACCATGTGCAATCATAAAATATTCTAATATCTTCATTTTTTCAACATACGTAGTTTTGTTTACCCTCGAAAACTAAAACTTTTGAAATAGGAAAAGAGTCTTTAATCACATTCTTTACCATGTGCAATCATAAAATTGTCTAATATCTTCATTTTTTCAACATACGTAGCTATTACCCTCGAAAACTAAAACTTTTGACATAGGAAAAGAGCCTTTAATCACATTCTTTACCATTTGCAATCATAAAATAGTCTAATATCTTCATTTTTTCAACATAAGTAGCTATTACCCTCGAAAACTAAAACTTTTGAAATAGGAAAAGAGCCTTTAATCACATTCTTTACCATTTGCAATCATAAAATAGTCTAATATCTTCATTTTTTCATATACGTAGCTATTACCCTCGAAAACTAAAACTTTTGAAATAGGAAAAGAGCCTTTAATCACATTTTTTACCATGTGCAATCATAAATTTGTCTAATATCTTCATTTTTTCCACAGATATAGCTATTACCCTCGAAAACTAAACTTTTGAAATAGGAAAAGAGCCTTTAATCACATTCTTTACCATTTGCAATCATAAAATAGTCTAATATCTTCATTTTTTCAACATACGTAGCTATTACCCTCGAAAACTAAAACTTTTGAAATAGGAAAAGAGCCTTTAATCACATTCTTTACCATTTGCATTCATAAAATAGTCTAATTTATTCATTTTTTCAACATACGTAGCTATTACCCTCGAAAACTAAAACTTTTGAAATAGGAAAAGAGCCTTTAATCACATTCTTTACCATTTGCAATCATAAAATAGTCTAATATCTTCATTTTTTCAACATACGTAGCTATTACCCTCGAAAACTAAAACTTTTGACATAGGAAAAGAGCCTCTAATCACATTCTTTACCATTTGCAATCATAAAATAGTCTAATATCTTCATTTTTTCAACATACTCAGCTATTACCCTCGAAAAATAAAACTTTTGAAATAGGAAAAGAGCCTTTAATCACATTCTTTACCATGTGCAATCATAAAATAGTCTAATATCTTCATTTTTTCAGCATACGTAGCTATTACCCTCGAAAACTAAAACTTTTGAAATAGGAAAAGAGCCTTTAATCACATTCTTTACCATGTGCAATCATAAAATAGTCTAATATCTTCATTTTTTCAACATACGTAGCTATTACCCTCGAAAACTAAAACTTTTGAAATAGGAAAAGAGCCTTTAATCACATTCTTTACCATTTGCAATCATAAAATAGTCTAATATCTTCATTTTTTCAACATACGTAGCTATTACCCTCGAAAACTAAAACTTTTGAAATAGGAAAAGAGCCTTTAATCACATTCTTTACCATGTGCAATCATAAAATAGTCTAATATCTTCATTTTTTCAACATACGTAGCTATTACCCTCGAAAACTAAAACTTTTGAAATAGGAAAAGAGCCTTTAATCACATTCTTTACCATTTGCAATCATAAAATAGTCTAATATCTTCATTTTTTCAACATACGTAGCTATTACCCTCGAAAACTAAAACTTTTGAAATAGGAAAAGAACCTTTAATCACATTCTTTACCATTTGCAATCATAAAATAGTCTAATATCTTCATTTTTTCAAACATACTTAGCTATTACCCTCGAAAACTAAAACTTTTGAAATAGGAAAAGAGCCTTTAATCACATTCTTTACCATGTGCAATCATAAAATTGTCTAATATCTTCATTTTTTAACATACGTAGCTATTACCCTCGAAAACTAAAACTTTTGAAATAGGAAAAGAGCCTTTAATCACATTCTTTACCATGTGCAATCATAAAATAGTCTAATATCTTCATTTTTTCAACATACGTAGCTATTACCCTCGAAAACTAAAACTTTTGAAATAGGAAAAGAGCCTTTAATCACATTCTTTACCATGTGCAATCATAAAATATTCTAATATCTTCATTTTTTCAACATACGTAGCTATTACCCTCGAAAACTAAAACTTTTGACATAGGAAAAGAGCCTTTAATCACATTCTTTACCATTTGCAATCATAAAATAGTCTAATATCTTCATTTTTTCAACATACGTAGCTATTACCCTCGAAAACTAAAACTTTTGAAATAGGAAAAGAGCCTTTAATCACATTCTTTACCATTTGCAATCATAAAATAGTCTAATATCTTCATTTTGTCAACATACGTAGCTATTACCCTCGAAAACTAAAACTTTTGAAATAGGAAAAGAGCCTTTAATCACATTCTTTACCATTTGCAATCATAAAATAGTCTAATATCTTCATTTTTTCAACATACGTAGCTATTACCCTCGAAAACTAAAACTTTTGAAATAGGAAAAGAGCCTTTAATCACATTCTTTACCATTTGCAATCATAAAATAGTCTAATATCTTCATTTTTTCAACATACGTAGCTATTACCCTCGAAAACTAAAACTTTTGAAATAGGAAAAGAGCCTTTAATCACATTCTTTACCATTTGCAATCATAAAATAGTCTAATATCTTCATTTTTTCAACATACGTAGCTATTACCCTCGAAAACTAAAACTTTTGAAATAGGAAAAGAGCCTTTAATCACATTCTTTACCATTTGCAATCATAAAATAGTCTAATATCTTCATTTTTTCAACATACGTAGCTATTACCCTCGAAAACTAAAACTTTTGACATAGGAAAAGAGCCTTTAATCACATTCTTTACCATTTGCAATCATAAAATAGTCTAATATCTTCATTTTTTCAACATACGTAGCTATTACCCTCGAAAACTAAAACTTTTGAAATAGGAAAAGAGCCTTTAATCACATTCTTTACCATGTGCAATCATAAAATAGTCTAATATCTTCATTTTTTCAACATACGTAGCTATTACCCTCGAAAACTAAAACTTTTGAAATAGGAAAAGAGCCTTTAATCACATTCTTTACCATGTGCAATCATAAAATTGTTTAATATCTTCATTTTTCAACATACGTAGCTATTACCCTCGAAAACTAAAACTTTTGAAATAGGAAAAGAGCCTTTAATCACATTCTTTACCATTTGCAATCATAAAATAGTCTAATATCTTCATTTTTTCAACATACGTAGCTATTACCCTCGAAAACTAAAACTTTTGAAATAGGAAAAGAGCCTTTAATCACATTCTTTACCATGTGCAATCATAAAATAGTCTAATATCTTCATTTTTTAAGCATACGTAGCTATTACCCTCGAAAACTAAAACTTTTGAAATAGGAAAAGAGCCTTTAATCACATTCTTTACCATGTGCAATCATAAAACAGTCTAATATCTTCATTTTTCAACATACGTAGCTATTACCCTCGAAAACTAAACTTTTGAAATAGGAAAAGAGCCTTTAATCACATTCTTTACCATTTGCAATCATAAAATAGTCTAATATCTTCATTTTTTCAACATACGTAGCTATTACCCTCGAAAACTAAAACTTTTGAAATAGGAAAAGAGCCTTTAATCACATTCTTTACCATTTGCATTCATTTTTCACATTCATTTTTTCAACATACGTAGCTATTACCCTCGAAAACTAAAACTTTTGAAATAGGAAAAGAGCCTTTAATCACATTCTTTACCATTTGCAATCATAAAATAGTCTAATATCTTCATTTTTTCAACATACGTAGCTATTACCCTCGAAAACTAAAACTTTTGACATAGGAAAAGAGCCTCTAATCACATTCTTTACCATTTGCAATCATAAAATAGTCTAATATCTTCATTTTTTCAACATACTCAGCTATTACCCTCGAAAAATAAAACTTTTGAAATAGGAAAAGAGCCTTTAATCACATTCTTTACCATGTGCAATCATAAAATAGTCTAATATCTTCATTTTTTCAGCATACGTAGCTATTACCCTCGAAAACTAAAACTTTTGAAATAGGAAAAGAGCCTTTAATCACATTCTTTACCATGTTGCAATCATAAAATAGTCTAATATCTTCATTTTTTCAACATACGTAGCTATTACCCTCGAAAACTAAAACTTTTGAAATAGGAAAAGAGCCTTTAATCACATTCTTTACCATTTGCAATCATAAAATAGTCTAATATCTTCATTTTTCCAACATACGTAGCTATTACCCTCGAAAACAAAAACTTTTGAAATAGAAAAGAGCCTTTAATCACATTCTTTACCATTTGCAATCATAAAATAGTCTAATATCTTCATTTTTCAACATACGTAGCTATTACCCTCGAAAACTAAAACTTTTGAAATAGGAAAAGAGCCTTTAATCATATTCTTTACCATGTGCAATCATAAATAGTCTAATATCTTCATTTTTTACAGATACGTAGCTATTACCCTCGAAAACTAAAACTTTTGAAATAGGAAAAGAGCCTTTAATCACATTCTTTACCATGTGCAATCATAAAATAGTCTAATATCTTCATTTTTTCAACATACGTAGCTATTACCCTCGAAAACTAAAACTTTTGAAATAGGAAAAGAGCCTTTAATCACATTCTTTACCATTTGCAATCATAAAATAGTCTAATATCTTCATTTTTGCAACATACGTAGCTATTACCCTCGAAAACTAAAACTTTTGAAATAGGAAAAGAGCCTTTAATCACATTCTTTACCATGTGCAATCATAAAATAGTCTAATATCTTCATTTTTTCAAACATACGTAGCTATTAACCTCGAAAACTAAAACTTTTGAAATAGGAAAAGAGCCTTTAATCACATGCTTTACCATGTGCAATCATAAAATAGTCTAATATCTTCATTTTTTCAACATACGTAGCTATTACCCTCGAAAACTAAAACTTTTGAAATAGGAAAAGAGCCTTTAATCACATTTTACCATGTGCAATCATAAATTTGTCTAATATCTTCATTTTTTCCGCATATAGCTATTACCCTCGAAAACTAAACTTTTGAAATAGGAAAAGAGCCTTTAATCACATTCTTTACCATTTGCAATCATAAAATAGTCTAATATCTTCATTTTTTCAACATACGTAGCTATTACCCTCGAAAACTAAAACTTTTGACATAGGAAAAGAGCCTTTAATCACATTCTTTACCATTTGCAATCATAAAATAGTCTAATATCTTCATTTTTTCAACATACTAGCTATTACCCTCGAAAACTAAAACTTTTGAAATAGGAAAAGAGCCTTTAATCACATTCTTTACCATGTGCAATCATAAAATAGTCTAATATCTTCATTTTTTCAACATACGTAGCTATTACCCTCGAAAACTAAAACTTTTGAAATAGGAAAAGAGCCTTTAATCACATTCTTTACCATTTGCAATCATAAAATAGTCTAATATCTTCATTTTTTCAACATACGTAGCTATTACCCTCGAAAACTAAAACTTTTGAAATAGGAAAAGAACCTTTAATCACATTCTTTACCATGTGCAATCATAAAATAGTCTAATATCTTCATTTTTTCCACAGTAGCTATTACCCTCGAAAACTAAACTTTTCAAATAGGAAAAGAGCCTTTAATCACATTCTTTACCATTTGCAATCATAAAATAGTCTAATATCTTCATTTTTTCAACATACGTAGCTATTACCCTCGAAAACTAAAACTTTTGACATAGGAAAAGAGCCTTTAATCACATTCTTTACCATTTGCAATCATAAAATAGTCTAATATCTTCATTTTTTCAACATACTCAGCTATTACCCTCGAAAACTAAAACTTTTGAAATAGGAAAAGAGCCTTTAATCACATTCTTTACCATGTGCAATCATAAAATAGTCTAATATCTTCATTTTTTCAGCATACGTAGCTATTACCCTCGAAAACTAAAACTTTTGAAATAGGAAAAGAGCCTTTAATCACATTCTTTACCATTTGCAATCATAAAATAGTCTAATATCTTCATTTTTTCAACATACGTAGCTATTACCCTCGAAAACTAAAACTTTTGAAATAGGAAAAGAGCCTTTAATCATATTCTTTACCATTTGCAATCATAAAATAGTCTAATATCTTCATTTTTTCAACATACGTAGCTATTACCCTCGAAAACTAAAACTTTTGAAATAGGAAAAGAGCCTTTAATCACATTCTTTACCATTTGCAATCATAAAATAGTCTAATATCTTCATTTTTCAACATACGTAGCTATTACCCTCGAAAACTAAAACTTTTGAAATAGGAAAAGAGCCTTTAATCACATTCTTTACCATTTGCAATCATAAATAGTCTAATATCTTCATTTTTTCAACATACGTAGCTATTACCCTCGAAAACTAAAACTTTTGAAATAGGAAAAGAGCCTTTAATCACATTCTTTACCATGTGCAATCATAAAACAGTCTAATATCTTCATTTTTCAACATACGTAGCTATTACCCTCGAAAACTAAAACTTTTGAAATAGGAAAAGAGCCTTTAATCACATTCTTTACCATTTGCAATCATAAAATAGTCTAATATCTTCATTTTTTCAACATACGTAGCTATTACCCTCGAAAACTAAAACTTTTGAAATAGGAAAAGAGCCTTTAATCACATGCTTTACCATGTGCAATCATAAAATTGTCTAATATCTTCATTTTTTAAACATACGTAGCTATTACCCTCGAAAACTAAAACTTTTGAAATAGGAAAAGAGCCTTTAATCACATTCTTTACCATGTGCAATCATAAAATAGTCTAATATCTTCATTTTTTAAGCATACGTAGCTATTACCCTCGAAAACTAAAACTTTTGAAATAGGAAAAGAGCCTTTAATCACATTCTTTACCATGTGCAATCATAAAATAGTCTAATATCTTCATTTTTTCCACAGATATAGCTATTACCCTCGAAAACTAAAACTTTTGAAATAGGAAAAGAGCCTTTAATCACATTCTTTACCATTTGCAATCATAAAATAGTCTAATATCTTCATTTTTTCAACATACGTAGCTATTACCCTCGAAAACTAAAACTTTTGAAATAGGAAAAGAGCCTTTAATCACATTCTTTACCATTTGCAATTCATAAAATTGTCTAATATCTTCATTTTTTCAACATACGTAGCTATTACCCTCGAAAACTAAAACTTTTGAAATAGGAAAAGAGCCTTTAATCACATTCTTTACCATTTGCAATCATAAAATAGTCTAATATCTTCATTTTTTCAACACACGTAGCTATTACCCTCGAAAACTAAAACTTTTGAATAGGAAAAGAGCCTTTAATCACATTCTTTACCATTTGCAATCATAAAATAGTCTAATATCTTCATTTTTTCAACATACTAGCTATTACCCTCGAAAACTAAAACTTTTGAAATAGGAAAAGAGCCTTTAATCACATTCTTTTACCATTTGCAATCATAAAATAGTCTAATATCTTCATTTTTTCAACATACGTAGCTATTACCCTCGAAAACTAAAACTTTTGAAATAGGAAAAGAGCCTTTAATCACATTCTTTACCATGCGCAATCATAAAATAGTCTAATATCTTCATTTTTTCAACATACGTAGCTATTACCCTCGAAAACTAAAACTTTTGAAATAAAAAGAGCCTTTAATCACATTCTTTACCATTTGCAATCATAAAATAGTCTAATATCTTCATTTTTTCAACATACGTAGCTATTACCCTCGAAAACTAAAACTTTTGAAATAGGAAAAGAGCCTTTAATCACATTCTTTACCATGTGCAATCATAAAATAGTCTAATATCTTCATTTTTTAACATACGTAGCTATTACCCTCGAAAACTAAAACATTTGAAATAGGAAAAGAGCCTTTAATCACATTCTTTACCATGTGCAATCATAAAATAGTCTAATATCTTCATTTTTCAACATACGTAGCTATTACCCTCGAAAACTAAAACTTTTGAAATAGGAAAAGAGCCTTTAATCACATTCTTTACCATTTGCAATCATAAAATAGTCTAATATCTTCATTTTTTCAACATACGTAGCTATTACCCTCGAAAACTAAAACTTTTGAAATAGGAAAAGAGCCTTTAATCACATTTTACCATGTGCAATCATAAAATTGTGTCTAATATCTTCATTTTTTGAACATACGTAGCTATTACCCTCGAAAACTAAAACTTTTGAAATAGGAAAAGAGCCTTTAATCACATGCTTTACCATGTGCAATCATAAAATAGTCTAATATCTTCATTTTTTCAACATACGTAGCTATTACCCTCGAAAACTAAAACTTTTGAAATAGGAAAAGAGCCTTTAATCACATTCTTTACCATTTGCAATCATAAAATAGTCTAATATCTTCATTTTTTCAACATACGTAGCTATTACCCTCGAAAACTAAAACTTTTGAAATAGGAAAAGAGCCTTTAATCACATTCTTTACCATGTGCAATCATAAAATAGTCTAATATCTTCATTTTTTAAGCATACGTAGCTATTACCCTCGAAAACTAAAACTTTTGAAAATGGAAAAGAGCCTTTAATCACATTCTTTACCATTTGCATTCATAAAATAGTCTAATTTATTCATTTTTTCAACATACGTAGCTATTACCCTCGAAAACTAAAACTTTTGAAATAGGAAAAGAGCCTTTAATCACATTCTTTACCATTTGCAATCATAAAATAGTCTAATATCTTCATTTTTTCAACATACGTAGCTATTACCCTCGAAAACTAAAACTTTTGACATAGGAAAAGAGCCTCTAATCACATTCTTTACCATTTGCAATCATAAAATAGTCTAATATCTTCATTTTTTCAACATACTCAGCTATTACCCTCGAAAAATAAAACTTTTGAAATAGGAAAAGAGCCTTTAATCACATTCTTTACCATGTGCAATCATAAAATAGTCTAATATCTTCATTTTTTCAGCATACGTAGCTATTACCCTCGAAAACTAAAACTTTTGAAATAGGAAAAGAGCCTTTAATCACATTCTTTACCATGTGCAATCATAAAACAGTTAATATCTTCATTTTTTCAACATACGTAGCTATTACCCTCGAAAACTAAAATTTTTGAAATAGGAAAAGAGCCTTTAATCACATTCTTTACCATTTGCAATCATAAAATAGTCTAATGTCTTCATTTTTTCAACATACGTAGCTATTACCCTCGAAAAATAAAACTTTTGACATAGGAAAAGAGATTCTAATCACATTCTTTACCATTTGCAATCATAAAATAGTCTAATATCTTCATTTTTTCAACATAAATAGCTATTACCCTCGAAAACTAAAACTTTTGAAATAGGAAAAGAGCCTTGAATCACATTCTTTACCATGTGCAATCATAAAATAGTCTAATATCTTCATTTTTTCAACATAGGTAGCTATTCCCCTCGAAAACTAAAACTTTTGACATAGGAAAAGAGCCTTTAATCACATTTTTTACCATTTGCAATCATAAAATAGTCTAATATCTTCATTTTTTCAAAATAGGTAGCTATTCCCCTCGAAAACTAAAACTTTTGACATAGGTAAAGAGCCTTTAATCACATTCTTTACCATTTGCAATCATAAAATAGTCTAATATCTTCATTTTTTCAACATACGTAGCTATTACCCTCGAAAACTAAAACTTTTGAAATAGGAAAAGAGCCTTTAATCACATTCTTAACATGTGCAATCATAAAATAGTCTAATATCTTCATTTTTTCAACATACGTAGCTATTACCCTCGAAAACTAAAACTTTTGAAATAGGACAAGAACCTTTAATCACATTCTTTACCATTTGCAATGATAAAATAGTCTAATATCTTCATTTTTTCAACATACTTAGCTATTACCCTCGAAAACTAAAACTTTTGAAATAGGAAAAGAGCCTTTAATTACTTTCTTTACCATTTGCAATCATAAAATAGTCTAATATCTTCATTTTTTCAACATACGTAGCTATTACCCTCGAAAACTAAAACTTTTGAAATAGGAAAAGAGCCTATAATCACATTCTTTACCATTTGCAATGATAAAATAGTCTAATATCTTAATTTTTTCAACAAACGTAGCTATTACCCTCGAGAACCAAAACTTTTGAAATAGGAAAAGAGCCTTTAATCACATTCTTTACCATGTGCAATCAGAAAATAGTCTAATATCTTCATTTTTTCAACATACGTAGCTATTACCCTCGAAAACTAAACTTTTGAAACAGGAAAAGAGCCTTTAATCACATTCTTTACCATGTGCAATCATAAAATAGTCCATTATCTTCATTTTTTCAGCATACGTAGCTATTACCCTCGAAAACTAAAACTTTTGAAATAGGAAAAGAGCCTTTAATCACATTCTTTACCATGTGCAATCATAAAATTGTCTAATATCTTCATTTTTTCAACATACGTACCTATTACCCTCGAAAACTAAAACTTTTGAAATAGGAAAAGAGCCTTTAATCACATTCTTTACCATTTGCAATCATAAAATAGTCTAATATCTTCATTTTTTCAACATACGTAGCTATTACCCTCGAAAACTAAAACTTTTAAAATAGGAAAAGAACCTTTAATCACATTCTTTACCATTTGCAATGATAAAATAGTCTAATTTCTTCATTTTTTCAACACACGTAGCTATTACCCTCGAAAACTAAAACTTTTGAAATAGGAAAAGAGCCTTTAATTACATGCTTTACCATGTGCAATCATAAAATTGTCTAATATCTTCATTTTTTAAACATACGTAGCTATTACCCTCGAAAACTAAAACTTTTGAAATTGGAAAAGAGCCTTTAATCACATTCTTTACCATGTACAATCATAAAATATTCTAATATCTTCATTTTTTCAACATACGTAGCTATTACCCTCGAAAACTAAAACTTTTGAAATAGGAAAAAAGCCTTTAATCACATTCTTTACCATTTGCAATCATAAAATAGTCTAAAATCTTCATTTTTTCAACATACGTAGATATTACCCTCGAAAACTAAAACTTTTGATATAGGAAAAGAGTCTTTAATCACATTCTTTACCATGTGCAATCATAAAATTGTCTAATATCTTCATTTTTTCAACATACGTAGCTATTACCCTCGAAAACTAAAACTTTTGACATAGGAAAAGAGCCTTTAAACACATTCTTTACCATTTGCAATCATAAAATAGTCTAATATCTTCATTTTTTCAACATACGTAGCTATTACCCTCGAAAACTAAAACTTTTAACATAGGAAAAGAGCCTTTAATCACATTCTTTACCATTTGCAATCATAAAATAGTCTAATATCTTCATTTTTTCAACATAGCCTACGTAGCTATTACCCTCGAAAACTAAAACTTTTGAAATAGGAAAAAGAGCCTTTAAACACATTCTTTACCATTTGCAATCATAAAATAGTCTAATATCTTCATTTTTTCAACATACGTAGCTATTACCCTCAAAAACTAAAACTTTTGAAATAGGAAAAGAGCCTTTTAATCACATTCTTTACCATTTGCATTCACAAAATAGTCTAATATATTCATTTTTTCAACATACGTAGCTATTACCCTCGAAAACTAAAACTTTTTGAAATAGGAAAAGTGCCTTTAATCACATTGTTTAGCATTTGCGATCATAAAATAGTCTAATATCTTCATTTTTTCAACATACGTAGCTATTACCCTCGAAAACTAAAACTTTTGAAATAGGAAAAGAGCCTTTAATCACATTCTTTACCATTTGCAATCATAAAATAGTCTAATATCTTCATTTTTTCAACATACGTAGCTATTACCATCGAAAACTAAAACTTTTGAAATAGGAAAAGAGCCTTTAATCACATTCTTTACCATTTGCAATCATAAAATAGTCTAATATCTTCATTTTTTCAACATACGTAGCTATTACCCTCGAAAACTAAAACTTTTGACATAGGAAAAGAGCCTCTAATCACATTCTTTACCATTTGCAATCATAAAATAGTCTAATATCTTCATTTTTTCAACATACGTAGCTATTACCCTCGAAAACTAAAACTTTTGAAATAGGAAAAGAGCCTTTAATCACATTCTTTACCATGTGCAATCATAAAATAGTCTAATATCTTCATTTTTTCAACATACGTGGCTATTACCCTCGAAAACTAAAACTTTTGAAATAGGAAAAGAGCCTTTAATCACATTCTTTATCATTTGCAATCATAAAATAGTCTAATATCTTCATTTTTTCAACATACGTAGCTATTACCCTCGAAAACTAAAACTTTTGAAATAGGAAAAGAGCCTTTAATCACATTCTTTACCATGTGCAATCATAAAATAGTCTAATATCTTCATTTTTTCAGCATACGTAGCTATTACCCTCGAAAACTAAAACTTTTGAAATAGGAAAAGAGCCTTTAATCACATTCTTTACCATTTGCAATCATAAAATAGTCTAATATCTTCATTTTTTCAACATACGTAGCTATTACCCTCGAAAACTAAAACTTTTGAAATAGGGAAAAGAGCCTTTAATCACATTCTTTACCATTTGCATTCAAAAAATAGTCTAATATATTCATTTTTTCAACATACGTAGCTATTACCCTCGAAAACTAAAACTTTTGAAATAGGGAAAAGAGCCTTTAATCACATTCTTTACCATTTGCAATAATAAAATAGTCTAATATCTTCATTTTTTTCAACATACGTAGCTATTACCCTCGAAAACTAAAACTTTTGAAATAGGAAAAGAGCCTTTAATCACATTCTTTACCATGTGCAATCATAAAATAGTCTAATATCTTCATTTTTTCAACATACGTAGCTCTTACCCTTGAAAACTGAAACTTTTGAAATAGGAAAAGAGCCTTTAATCACATTCTTAACCATTTACAATCATAAAATAGTCTAATATCTTCATTTTTTCAACATACGTAGCTATTACCCTCGAAAACTAAAACTTTTGACATAGGAAAAGAGCCTCTAATCACATTCTTTACCATTTGCAATCATAAAATAGTCTAATATCTTCATTTTTTCAACATACGTAGCTATTACCCTCGAAAACTAAAACTTTTGAAATAGGAAAAGAGCCTGTAATCACATTCTTTACCATGTTCAATCATAAAATAATCTAATATCTTCATTTTTTCAACATACGTGGCTATTACCCTCGAAAACTAAAACTTTTGACATAGGAAAAGAGCCTTTAATCACATTCTTTATCATTTGCAATCATAAAATAGTCTAATATCTTCATTTTTTCAACATACGTAGCTATTACCCTCGAAA
>NW_027064606.1:0-25334 GCF_032884065.1 Artemia franciscana
TATGTCAAAAGTTTTAGTTTTCGAGGGTAATAGCTACGTATGTTGAAAAAATGAAGATATTAGACTATTTTATGATTGCACATGGTAAAGAATGTGATTAAAGGCTCTTTTCCTATTTCAAAAGTTTTAGTTTTCGAGGGTAATAGCTACGTATGTTGAAAAAATGAAGATATTAGACTATTTTATGATTGCACATGGTAAAGAATGTGATTAAAGGCTCTTTTCCTATGTCAAAAGTTTTAGTTTTCGAGGGTAATAGCTACGTATGTTGAAAAAATGAAGATATTAGACTATTTTATGATTGCAAATGGTAAAGAATGTGATTAAAGGCTCTTTTCCTATTTCAAAAGTTTTAGTTTTCGAGGGTAATAGCTACGTATGTTGAAAAAATGAAGATATTAGACTATTTTATGATTGCACATGGTAAAGAATGTGATTAAAGGCTCTTTTCCTATGTCAAAAGTTTTAGTTTTCGAGGGTAATAGCTTATGTCTGTGAAAAAATGAAGATATTAGACAATTTTATGATTGCACATGGTAAAGAATGTGATTAAAGGCTCTTTTCCTATTTCAAAAGTTTTAGTTTTCGAGGGTAATAGCTACGTATGTTGAAAAAATGAAGATATTAGACTATTTTATGATTGCACAATGGTAAAGAATGTGATTAAAGGCTCTTTTCCTATTTCAAAAGTTTTAGTTTTCGAGGGTAATAGCTACGTATGTTGAAAAAATGAAGATATTAGACTATTTTATGATTGCAAATGGTAAAGAATGTGATTAAAGGCTCTTTTCCTATTTCAAAAGTTTTAGTTTTCGAGGGTAATAGCTACGTATGTTGAAAAAATGAAGATATTAGACTATTTTATGATTGCACATGGTAAAGAATGTGATTAAAGGCTCTTTTCCTATTTCAAAAGTTTTAGTTTTCGAGGGTAATAGCTACGTATGTTGAAAAAATGAAGATATTAGACTATTTTATGATTGCACATGGTAAAGAATGTGATTAAAGGCTCTTTTCCTATGTCAAAAGTTTTAGTTTTCGAGGGTAATAGCTACGTATGTTGAAAAAATGAAGATATTAGACTATTTTATGATTGCAAATGGTAAAGAATGTGATTAAAGGCTCTTTTCCTATTTCAAAAGTTTTAGTTTTCGAGGGTAATAGCTACGTATGTTGAAAAAATGAAGATATTAGACTATTTTATGATTGCAAATGGTAAAGAATGTGATTAAAGGCTCTTTTCCTATGTCAAAAGTTTTAGTTTTCGAGGGTAATAGCTAAGTATGTTGTGAAAAAATGAAGATATTAGACTATTTTATGATTGCAAATGGTAAAGAATGTGATTAAAGGCTCTTTTCCTATTTCAAAAGTTTTAGTTTTCGAGGGTAATAGCTACGTATGTTGAAAAAATGAAGATATTAGACTATTTTATGATTGCAAATGGTAAAGAATGTGATTAAAGGCTCTTTTCCTATTTCAAAAGTTTTAGTTTTCGAGGGTAATAGCTACGTATGTTGAAAAAATGAAGATATTAGACTATTTTATGATTGCACATGGTAAAGAATGTGATTAAAGGCTCTTTTCCTATGTCAAAAGTTTTAGTTTTCGAGGGTAATAGCTACGTATGTTGAAAAAATGAAGATATTAGACTATTTTATGATTGCAAATGGTAAAGAATGTGATTAAAGGCTCTTTTCCTATTTCAAAAGTTTTAGTTTTCGAGGGTAATAGCTACGTATGTTGAAAAAATGAAGATATTAGACTATTTTATGATTGCACATGGTAAAGAATGTGATTAAAGGCTCTTTTCCTATGTCAAAAGTTTTAGTTTTCGAGGGTAATAGCTACGTATGTTGAAAAAATGAAGATATTAGACTATTTTATGATTGCAAATGGTAAAGAATGTGATTAAAGGCTCTTTTCCTATTTCAAAAGTTTTAGTTTTCGAGGGTAATAGCTACGTATGTTGGAAAAATGATGATATTAGACAATTTTATGATTGCACATGGTAAAGAATGTGATTAAAGGCTCTTTTCCTATGTCAAAAGTTTTAGACTTCAAGGGTAATAGCTACGTATGTTGAAAAAATGAAGATATTAGACTATTTTATGATTGCAAATGGTAAAGAATGTGATTAAAGGCTCTTTTCCTATTTCAAAAGTTTTAGTTTTCGAGGGTAATAGCTACGTATGGTGAAAAAATGATGATATTAGACAATTTTATGATTGCACATGGTAAAGAATGTGATTAAAGGCTCTTTTCCTATGTCAAAAGTTTTAGACTTCGAGGGTAATAGCTACGTATGTTGAAAAAATGAAGATATTAGACTATTTTATGATTGCAAATGGTAAAGAATGTGATTAAAGGCTCTTTTCCTATTTCAAAAGTTTTAGTTTTCGAGGGTAATAGCTACGTATGTTGTAAAAAATGAAGATATTAGACTATTTTATGATTGCACATGGTAAAGAATGTGATTAAAGGCTCTTTTCCTATGTCAAAAGTTTTAGTTTTCGAGGGTAATAGCTACGTATGTTGAAAAAATGAAGATATTAGACTATTTTATGATTGCACATGGTAAAGAATGTGATTAAAGGCTCTTTTCCTATTTCAAAAGTTTTAGTTTTCGAGGGTAATAGCTACGTATGTTGAAAAAATGAAGATATTAGACTATTTTATGATTGCACATGGTAAAGAATGTGATTAAAGGCTCTTTTCCTATTTCAAAAGTTTTAGTTTTCGAGGGTAATAGCTACGTATGTTGAAAAAATGAAGATATTAGACTATTTTATGATTGCAAATGGTAAAGAATGTGATTAAAGGCTCTTTTCCTATTTCAAAAGTTTTAGTTTTCGAGGGTAATAGCTACGTATGTTGAAAAAATGAAGATATTAGACTATTTTATGATTGCACATGGTAAAGAATGTGATTAAAGGCTCTTTTCCTATTTCAAAAGTTTTAGTTTTCGAGGGTAATAGCTACGTATGTTGAAAAATGAAGATATTAGACTATTTTATGATTGCAATGGTAAAGAATGTGATTAAAGGCTCTTTTCCTATTTCAAAAGTTTTAGTTTTCGAGGGTAATAGCTACGTATGTTGAAAAAATGAAGATATTAGACTATTTTATGATTGCACATGGTAAAGAATGTGATTAAAGGCTCTTTTCCTATTTCAAAAGTTTTAGTTTTCGAGGGTAATAGCTACGTATGTTGAAAAAATGAAGATATTAGACAATATTTTATGATTGCACATGGTAAAGAATGTGATTAAAGGCTCTTTTCCTATTTCAAAAGTTTTAGTTTTCGAGGGTAATAGCTACGTATGTTGAAAAAATGAAGATATTAGACTATTTTATGATTGCAAATGGTAAAGAATGTGATTAAAGGCTCTTTTCCTATTTCAAAAGTTTTAGTTTTCGAGGGTAATAGCTACGTATGTTGAAAAAATGAAGATATTAGACTATTTTATGATTGCAATGGTAAAGAATGTGATTAAAGGCTCTTTTCCTATTTCAAAAGTTTTAGTTTTCGAGGGTAATAGCTACGTATGTTGAAAAAATGAAGATATTAGACTATTTTATGATTGCACATGGTAAAGAATGTGATTAAAGGCTCTTTTCCTATGTCAAAAGTTTTAGTTTTCGAGGGTAATAGCTACGTATGTTGAAAAAATGAAGATATTAGACTATTTTATGATTGCAATGGTAAAGAATGTGATTAAAGGCTCTTTTCCTATTTCAAAAGTTTTAGTTTTCGAGGGTAATAGCTACGTATGTTGAAAAAATGAAGATATTAGACTATTTTATGATTGCACAATGGTAAAGAATGTGATTAAAGGCTCTTTTCCTATTTCAAAAGTTTTAGTTTTCGAGGGTAATAGCTACGTATGTTGAAAAAATGAAGATATTAGACTATTTTATGATTGCAAATGGTAAAGAATGTGATTAAAGGCTCTTTTCCTATTTCAAAAGTTTTAGTTTTCGAGGGTAATAGCTACGTATGTTGGAAAAAATGATGATATTAGACAATTTTATGATTGCACATGGTAAAGAATGTGATTAAAGGCTCTTTTCCTATGTCAAAAGTTTTAGACTTCAAGGGTAATAGCTACGTATGTTGAAAAAATGAAGATATTAGACTATTTTATGATTGCAAATGGTAAAGAATGTGATTAAAGGCTCTTTTCCTATTTCAAAAGTTTTAGTTTTCGAGGGTAATAGCTACGTATGGTGAAAAAATGATGATATTAGACAATTTTATGATTGCACATGGTAAAGAATGTGATTAAAGGCTCTTTTCCTATGTCAAAAGTTTTAGACTTCGAGGGTAATAGCTACGTATGTTGAAAAAATGAAGATATTAGACTATTTTATGATTGCAAATGGTAAAGAATGTGATTAAAGGCTCTTTTCCTATTTCAAAAGTTTTAGTTTTCGAGGGTAATAGCTACGTATGTTGAAAAAATGAAGATATTAGACTATTTTATGATTGCACATGGTAAAGAATGTGATTAAAGGCTCTTTTCCTATGTCAAAAGTTTTAGTTTTCGAGGGTAATAGCTACGTATGTTGAAAAAATGAAGATATTAGACTATTTTATGATTGCAATGGTAAAGAATGTGATTAAAGGCTCTTTTCCTATTTCAAAAGTTTTAGTTTTCGAGGGTAATAGCTACGTATGTGAAAAAATGAAGATATTAGACTATTTTATGATTGCACATGGTAAAGAATGTGATTAAAGGCTCTTTTCCTATCAAAAGTTTTAGTTTTCGAGGGTAATAGCTACGTATGTTGAAAAAATGAAGATATTAGACTATTTTATGATTGCAAATGGTAAAGAATGTGATTAAAGGCTCTTTTCCTATTTCAAAAGTTTTAGTTTTCGAGGGTAATTGCTAAGTATGTTGAAAAAATGAAGATTTTAGACAATTTTATAATTGCACATGGTAAAGAATGTGATTAAAGGCTCTTTTCCTATGTCAAAAGTTTTAGTTTTCGAGGGTAATAGCTACGTATGTTGAAAAATGAAGATATTAGACTATTTTATGATTGCAAATGGTAAAGAATGTGATTAAAGGCTCTTTTCCTATTTCAAAAGTTTTAGTTTTCGAGGGTAATAGCTACGTATGTTGAAAAAATGAAGATATTAGACTATTTTATGATTGCACATGGTAAAGAATGTGATTAAAGGCTCTTTTCCTATTTCAAAAGTTTTAGTTTTCGAGGGTAATAGCTACGTATGTTGAAAAAATGAAGATATTAGACTATTTTATGATTGCACATGGTAAAGAATGTGATTAAAGGCTCTTTTCCTATTTCAAAAGTTTTAGTTTTCGAGGGTAATAGCTACGTATGTTGAAAAAATGAAGATATTAGACTATTTTATGATTGCAAATGGTAAAGAATGTGATTAAAGGCTCTTTTCCTATGTCAAAAGTTTTAGTTTTCGAGGGTAATAGCTACGTATGTTGAAAAAATGAAGATATTAGACTATTTTATGATTGCAATGGTAAAGAATGTGATTAAAGGCTCTTTTCCTATTTCAAAAGTTTTAGTTTTCGAGGGTAATAGCTACGTATGTTGAAAAAATGAAGATATTAGACTATTTTATGATTGCACATGGTAAAGAATGTGATTAAAGGCTCTTTTCCTATGTCAAAAGTTTTAGTTTTCGAGGGTAATAGCTACGTATGTTGAAAAAATGAAGATATTAGACTATTTTATGATTGCAAATGGTAAAGAATGTGATTAAAGGCTCTTTTCCTATTTCAAAAGTTTTAGTTTTCGAGGGTAATAGCTACGTATGTTGAAAAAATGAAGATATTAGACTATTTTATGATTGCACAAATGGTAAAGAATGTGATTAAAGGCTCTTTTCCTATTTCAAAAGTTTTAGTTTTCGAGGGTAATAGCTACGTATGTTGAAAAAATGAAGATATTAGACTATTTTATGATTGCAAATGGTAAAGAATGTGATTAAAGGCTCTTTTCCTATTTCAAAAGTTTTAGTTTTCGAGGGTAATAGCTACGTATGTTGAAAAAATGAAGATATTAGACTATTTTATGATTGCACATGGTAAAGAATGTGATTAAAGGCTCTTTTCCTATTTCAAAAGTTTTAGTTTTCGAGGGTAATAGCTACGTATGTTGAAAAAATGAAGATATTAGACTATTTTATGATTGCACATGGTAAAGAATGTGATTAAAGGCTCTTTTCCTATTTCAAAAGTTTTAGTTTTCGAGGGTAATAGCTACGTATGTTGAAAAAATGAAGATATTAGACTATTTTATGATTGCAAATGGTAAAGAATGTGATTAAAGGCTCTTTTCCTATTTCAAAAGTTTTAGTTTTCGAGGGTAATAGCTACGTATGTTGAAAAAATGAAGATATTAGACTATTTTATGATTGCACATGGTAAAGAATGTGATTAAAGGCTCTTTTCCTATGTCAAAAGTTTTAGTTTTCGAGGGTAATAGCTACGTATGTTGAAAAAATGAAGATATTAGACTATTTTATGATTGCAAATGGTAAAGAATGTGATTAAAGGCTCTTTTCCTATTTCAAAAGTTTTAGTTTTCGAGGGTAATAGCTACGTATGTTGAAAAAATGAAGATATTAGACTATTTTATGATTGCACATGGTAAAGAATGTGATTAAAGGCTCTTTTCCTATGTCAAAAGTTTTAGTTTTCGAGGGTAATAGCTACGTATGTTGAAAAAATGAAGATATTAGACTATTTTATGATTGCAAATGGTAAAGAATGTGATTAAAGGCTCTTTTCCTATTTCAAAAGTTTTAGTTTTCGAGGGTAATAGCTACGTATGTTGAAAAAATGAAGATATTAGACTATTTTATGATTGCACATGGTAAAGAATGTGATTAAAGGCTCTTTTCCTATGTCAAAAGTTTTAGTTTTCGAGGGTAATAGCTACGTATGTTGAAAAAATGAAGATATTAGACTATTTTATGATTGCACATGGTAAAGAATGTGATTAAAGGCTCTTTTCCTATTTCAAAAGTTTTAGTTTTCGAGGGTAATAGCTACGTATGTTGAAAAAATGAAGATATTAGACTATTTTATGATTGCAATGGTAAAGAATGTGATTAAAGGCTCTTTTCCTATTTCAAAAGTTTTAGTTTTCGAGGGTAATAGCTACGTATGTTGAAAAAATGAAGATATTAGACTATTTTATGATTGCAAATGGTAAAGAATGTGATTAAAGGCTCTTTTCCTATTTCAAAAGTTTTAGTTTTCGAGGGTAATAGCTACGTATGTTGAAAAAATGAAGATATTAGACTATTTTATGATTGCACATGGTAAAGAATGTGATTAAAGGCTCTTTTCCTATTTCAAAAGTTTTAGTTTTCGAGGGTAATAGCTACGTCTGTGAAAAAATGAAGATATTAGACTATTTTATGATTGCACATGGTAAAGAATGTGATTAAAGGCTCTTTTCCTATGTCAAAAGTTTTAGTTTTCGAGGGTAATAGCTACGTATGTTGAAAAAATGAAGATATTAGACTATTTTATGATTGCAAATGGTAAAGAATGTGATTAAAGGCTCTTTTCCTATTTCAAAAGTTTTAGTTTTCGAGGGTAATAGCTACGTATGTTGAAAAAATGAAGATATTAGACTATTTTATGATTGCACATGGTAAAGAATGTGATTAAAGGCTCTTTTCCTATGTCAAAAGTTTTAGTTTTCGAGGGTAATAGCTACGTATGTTGAAAAAATGAAGATATTAGACTATTTTATGATTGCAAATGGTAAAGAATGTGATTAAAGGCTCTTTTCCTATTTCAAAAGTTTTAGTTTTCGAGGGTAATAGCTACGTATGTTGAAAAAATGAAGATATTAGACTATTTTATGATTGCAAATGGTAAAGAATGTGATTAAAGGCTCTTTTCCTATGTCAAAAGTTTTAGTTTTCGAGGGTAATAGCTACGTATGTTGAAAAAATGAAGATATTAGACTATTTTATGATTGCAAATGGTAAAGAATGTGATTAAAGGCTCTTTTCCTATTTCAAAAGTTTTAGTTTTCGAGGGTAATAGCTACGTATGTTGAAAAAATGAAGATATTAGACTATTTTATGATTGCACATGGTAAAGAATGTGATTAAAGGCTCTTTTCCTATTTCAAAAGTTTTAGTTTTCGAGGGTAATAGCTACGTATGTTGAAAAAATGAAGATATTAGACTATTTTATGATTGCACATGGTAAAGAATGTGATTAAAGGCTCTTTTCCTATTTCAAAAGTTTTAGTTTTCGAGGGTAATAGCTACGTATGTTGAAAAAATGAAGATATTAGACTATTTTATGATTGCAAATGGTAAAGAATGTGATTAAAGGCTCTTTTCCTATTTCAAAAGTTTTAGTTTTCGAGGGTAATAGCTACGTATGTTGAAAAAATGAAGATATTAGACTATTTTATGATTGCAAATGGTAAAGAATGTGATTAAAGGCTCTTTTCCTATTTCAAAAGTTTTAGTTTTCGAGGGTAATAGCTACGTATGTTGAAAAAATGAAGATATTAGACTATTTTATGATTGCACATGGTAAAGAATGTGATTAAAGGCTCTTTTCCTATTTCAAAAGTTTTAGTTTTCGAGGGTAATAGCTACGTATGTCTGGAAAAAATGAAGATATTAGACTATTTTATGATTGCACATGGTAAAGAATGTGATTAAAGGCTCTTTTCCTATGTCAAAAGTTTTAGTTTTCGAGGGTAATAGCTACGTATGTTGAAAAAATGAAGATATTAGACTATTTTATGATTGCAAATGGTAAAGAATGTGATTAAAGGCTCTTTTCCTATTTCAAAAGTTTTAGTTTTCGAGGGTAATAGCTACGTATGTTGAAAAAATGAAGATATTAGACTATTTTATGATTGCACATGGTAAAGAATGTGATTAAAGGCTCTTTTCCTATGTCAAAAGTTTTAGTTTTCGAGGGTAATAGCTACGTATGTTGAAAAAATGAAGATATTAGACTATTTTATGATTGCAAATGGTAAAGAATGTGATTAAAGGCTCTTTTCCTATTTCAAAAGTTTTAGTTTTCGAGGGTAATAGCTACGTATGTTGAAAAAATGAAGATATTAGACTATTTTATGATTGCACATGGTAAAGAATGTGATTAAAGGCTCTTTTCCTATGTCAAAAGTTTTAGTTTTCGAGGGTAATAGCTACGTATGTTGAAAAAATGAAGATATTAGACTATTTTATGATTGCAAATGGTAA
This sequence comes from Artemia franciscana, assembly GCF_032884065.1. Taxonomy (NCBI): domain Eukaryota; kingdom Metazoa; phylum Arthropoda; class Branchiopoda; order Anostraca; family Artemiidae; genus Artemia; species Artemia franciscana. The sequence continues at coordinate 9,242 of NW_027064606.1, forward strand.
AGAATGTGATTAAAGGCTCTTTTCCTATTTCAAAAGTTTTAGTTTTCGAGGGTAATAGCTACGTTGTTGAAAAAATGAAGATATTAGACTATTTTATGATTGCACATGGTAAAGAATGTGATTAAAGGCTCTTTTCCTATTTCAAAAGTTTTAGTTTTCGAGGGTAATAGCTACGTATGTTGAAAAAATGAAGATATTAGACTATTTTATGATTGCACATGGTAAAGAATGTGATTAAAGGCTCTTTTCCTATTTCAAAAGTTTTAGTTTTCGAGGGTAATAGCTACGTATGTTGAAAAAATGAAGATATTAGACTATTTTATGATTGCAAATGGTAAAGAATGTGATTAAAGGCTCTTTTCCTATTTCAAAAGTTTTAGTTTTCGAGGGTAATAGCTACGTATGTTGAAAAAATGAAGATATTAGACTATTTTATGATTGCACATGGTAAAGAATGTGATTAAAGGCTCTTTTCCTATTTCAAAAGTTTTAGTTTTCGAGGGTAATAGCTACGTATGTTGAAAAAATGAAGATATTAGACTATTTTATGATTGCACATGGTAAAGAATGTGATTAAAGGCTCTTTTCCTATTTCAAAAGTTTTAGTTTTCGAGGGTAATAGCTACGTATGTTGAAAAAATGAAGATATTAGACTATTTTATGATTGCACATGGTAAAGAATGTGATTAAAGGCTCTTTTCCTATGTCAAAAGTTTTAGTTTTCGAGGGTAATAGCTACGTATGTTGAAAAAATGAAGATATTAGACTATTTTATGATTGCAAATGGTAAAGAATGTGATTAAAGGCTCTTTTCCTATTTCAAAAGTTTTAGTTTTCGAGGGTAATAGCTACGTATGTTGAAAAAATGAAGATATTAGACTATTTTATGATTGCACATGGTAAAGAATGTGATTAAAGGCTCTTTTCCTATGTCAAAAGTTTTAGTTTTCGAGGGTAATAGCTACGTATGTTGAAAAAATGAAGATATTAGACTATTTTATGATTGCAAATGGTAAAGAATGTGATTAAAGGCTCTTTTCCTATTTCAAAAGTTTTAGTTTTCGAGGGTAATAGCTACGTATGTTGAAAAAATGAAGATATTAGACTATTTTATGATTGCAAATGGTAAAGAATGTGATTAAAGGCTCTTTTCCTATTTCAAAAGTTTTAGTTTTCGAGGGTAATAGCTACGTATGTTGAAAAAATGAAGATATTAGACTATTTTATGATTGCAAATGGTAAAGAATGTGATTAAAGGCTCTTTTCCTATTTCAAAAGTTTTAGTTTTCGAGGGTAATAGCTACGTATGTTGAAAAAATGAAGATATTAGACTATTTTATGATTGCAAATGGTAAAGAATGTGATTAAAGGCTCTTTTCCTATTTCAAAAGTTTTAGTTTTCGAGGGTAATAGCTTATGTCTGTGGAAAAAATGAAGATATTAGACTATTTTATGATTGCACATGGTAAAGAATGTGATTAAAGGCTCTTTTCCTATTTCAAAAGTTTTAGTTTTCGAGGGTAATAGCTACGTATGTTGAAAAAATGAAGATATTAGACTATTTTATGATTGCAAATGGTAAAGAATGTGATTAAAGGCTCTTTTCCTATGTTCAAAAGTTTTAGTTTTCGAGGGTAATAGCTACGTATGTTGAAAAAATGAAGATATTAGACTATTTTATGATTGCACATGGTAAAGAATGTGATTAAAGGCTCTTTTCCTATTTCAAAAGTTTTAGTTTTCGAGGGTAATAGCTACGTATGTTGAAAAAATGAAGATATTAGACTATTTTATGATTGCAAATGGTAAAGAATGTGATTAAAGGCTCTTTTCCTATGTCAAAAGTTTTAGTTTTCGAGGGTAATAGCTACGTATGTTGAAAAAATGAAGATATTAGACTATTTTATGATTGCAAATGGTAAAGAATGTGATTAAAGGCTCTTTTCCTATGTCAAAAGTTTTAGTTTTCGAGGGTAATAGCTACGTATGTTGAAAAAATGAAGATATTAGACAATTTTATGATTGCACATGGTAAAGAATGTGATTAAAGGCTCTTTTCCTATTTCAAAAGTTTTAGTTTTCGAGGGTAATAGCTACGTATGTTGAAAAAATGAAGATATTAGACTATTTTATGATTGCAATGGTAAAGAATGTGATTAAAGGCTCTTTTCCTATTTCAAAAGTTTTAGTTTTCGAGGGTAATAGCTACGTATGTTGAAAAAATGAAGATATTAGACTATTTTATGATTGCACATGGTAAAGAATGTGATTAAAGGCTCTTTTCCTATTTCAAAAGTTTTAGTTTTCGAGGGTAATAGCTACGTATGTTGAAAAAATGAAGATATTAGACTATTTTATGATTGCAATGGTAAAGAATGTGATTAAAGGCTCTTTTCCTATTTCAAAAGTTTTAGTTTTCGAGGGTAATAGCTGTGTCTATGGAAAAAATGAAGATATTAGACTATTTTATGATTGCACATGGTAAAGAATGTGATTAAAGGCTCTTTTCCTATGTCAAAAGTTTTAGTTTTCGAGGGTAATAGCTACGTATGTTGAAAAAATGAAGATATTAGACTATTTTATGATTGCAAATGGTAAAGAATGTGATTAAAGGCTCTTTTCCTATTTCAAAAGTTTTAGTTTTCGAGGGTAATAGCTACGTATGTTGAAAAAATGAAGATATTAGACTATTTTATGATTGCACATGGTAAAGAATGTGATTAAAGGCTCTTTTCCTATGTCAAAAGTTTTAGTTTTCGAGGGTAATAGCTACGTATGTTGAAAAAATGAAGATATTAGACTATTTTATGATTGCAAATGGTAAAGAATGTGATTAAAGGCTCTTTTCCTATTTCAAAAGTTTTAGTTTTCGAGGGTAATAGCTACGTATGTTGAAAAAATGAAGATATTAGACTATTTTATGATTGCACATGGTAAAGAATGTGATTAAAGGCTCTTTTCCTATGTCAAAAGTTTTAGTTTTCGAGGGTAATAGCTACGTATGTTGAAAAAATGAAGATATTAGACTATTTTATGATTGCAAAGGTAAAGAATGTGATTAAAGGCTCTTTTCCTATTTCAAAAGTTTTAGTTTTCGAGGGTAATAGCTACGTATGTTGAAAAAATGAAGATATTAGACTATTTTATGATTGCAATGGTAAAGAATGTGATTAAAGGCTCTTTTCCTATGTCAAAAGTTTTAGTTTTCGAGGGTAATAGCTACGTATGTTGAAAAAATGAAGATATTAGACTATTTTATGATTGCACATGGTAAAGAATGTGATTAAAGGCTCTTTTCCTATTTCAAAAGTTTTAGTTTTCGAGGGTAATAGCTACGTATGTTGAAAAAATGAAGATATTAGACTATTTTATGATTGCAAATGGTAAAGAATGTGATTAAAGGCTCTTTTCCTATTTCAAAAGTTTTAGTTTTCGAGGGTAATAGCTACGTATGTTGAAAAAATGAAGATATTAGACTATTTTATGATTGCAAATGGTAAAGAATGTGATTAAAGGCTCTTTTCCTATTTCAAAAGTTTTAGTTTTCGAGGGTAATAGCTACGTATGTTGAAAAAATGAAGATATTAGACTATTTTATGATTGCACATGGTAAAGAATGTGATTAAAGGCTCTTTTCCTATTTCAAAAGTTTTAGTTTTCGAGGGTAATAGCTATGTCTGTGGAAAAAATGAAGATATTAGACTATTTTATGATTGCACATGGTAAAGAATGTGATTAAAGGCTCTTTTCCTATGTCAAAAGTTTTAGTTTTCGAGGGTAATAGCTACGTATGTTGAAAAAATGAAGATATTAGACTATTTTATGATTGCAAATGGTAAAGAATGTGATTAAAGGCTCTTTTCCTATTTCAAAAGTTTTAGTTTTCGAGGGTAATAGCTACGTATGTTGAAAAAATGAAGATATTAGACTATTTTATGATTGCACATGGTAAAGAATGTGATTAAAGGCTCTTTTCCTATGTCAAAAGTTTTAGTTTTCGAGGGTAATAGCTACGTATGTTGAAAAAATGAAGATATTAGACTATTTTATGATTGCAAATGGTAAAGAATGTGATTAAAGGCTCTTTTCCTATGTCAAAAGTTTTAGTTTCGAGGGTAATAGCTACGTATGTTGAAAAAATGAAGATATTAGACTATTTTATGATTGCAAATGGTAAAGAATGTGATTAAAGGCTCTTTTCCTATGTTCAAAAGTTTTAGTTTTCGAGGGTAATAGCTACGTATGTTGAAAAAATGAAGATATTAGACTATTTTATGATTGCAAATGGTAAAGAATGTGATTAAAGGCTCTTTTCCTATTTCAAAAGTTTTAGTTTTCGAGGGTAATAGCTACGTATGTTGAAAAAATGAAGATATTAGACTATTTTATGATTGCAAATGGTAAAGAATGTGATTAAAGGCTCTTTTCCTATTTCAAAAGTTTTAGTTTTCGAGGGTAATAGCTTTGTCTGTGGAAAAAATGAAGATATTAGACAATTTTATGATTGCACATGGTAAAGAATGTGATTAAAGGCTCTTTTCCTATTTCAAAAGTTTTAGTTTTCGAGGGTAATAGCTACGTATGTTGAAAAAATGAAGATATTAGACTATTTTATGATTGCAAATGGTAAAGAATGTGATTAAAGGCTCTTTTCCTATGTCAAAAGTTTTAGTTTTCGAGGGTAATAGCTATGTATGTTGAAAAAATGAAGATATTAGACTATTTTATGATTGCACATGGTAAAGAATGTGATTAAAGGCTCTTTTCCTATTTCAAAAGTTTTAGTTTTCGAGGGTAATAGCTACGTATGTTGAAAAAATGAAGATATTAGACTATTTTATGATTGCAAATGGTAAAGAATGTGATTAAAGGCTCTTTTCCTATTTCAAAAGTTTTAGTTTTCGAGGGTAATAGCTACGTATGTTGAAAAAATGAAGATATTAGACTATTTTATGATTGCAAATGGTAAAGAATGTGATTAAAGGCTCTTTTCCTATGTCAAAAGTTTTAGTTTTCGAGGGTAATAGCTACGTATGTTGAAAAAATGAAGATATTAGACAATTTTATGATTGCACATGGTAAAGAATGTGATTAAGGCTCTTTTCCTATTTCAAAAGTTTTAGTTTTTGAGGGTAATAGCTACGTATGTTGAAAAAATGAAGATATTAGACTATTTTATGATTGCAATGGTAAAGAATGTGATTAAAGGCTCTTTTCCTATTTCAAAAGTTTTAGTTTTCGAGGGTAATAGCTACGTATGTTGAAAAAATGAAGATATTAGACTATTTTATGATTGCACATGGTAAAAAATGTGATTAAAGGCTCTTTTCCTATTTCACAAAGTTTAGTTTACGAGGGTAATAGCTACGTATGTTGAAAAAATGAAGATATTAGACTATTTTATGATTGCACATGGTAAAGAATGTGATTAAAGGCTCTTTTCCTATTTCAAAAGTTTTAGTTTTCGAGGGTAATAGCTACGTATGTTGAAAAAATGAAGATATTAGACTATTTTATGATTGCAAATGGTAAAGAATGTGATTAAAGGCTCTTTTCCTATTTCAAAAGTTTTAGTTTTCGAGGGTAATAGCTACATATGTTGAAAAAATGAAGATATTAAACTATTTTATGATTGCAAATGGTAAAGAATGTGATCAAAGGCTCTTTTCCTATGTTAAAAAATTTAGGTTTCGAGGGTAATAGCTACGTATGTTGAAAAAATGAAGGTATTAGACTATTTTATGATTGCACATGGTAAAGAATGTGATTAAAGGCTCTTTTCCTATTTCAAAAGTTTTAGTTTTCGAGGGTAATAGCTACGTATGTTGAAAAAATGAAGATATTAGACTATTTTATGATTGCAAATGGTAAAGAATGTGATTAAAGGCTCTTTTCCTATGTCAAAAGTTTTAGTTTTCGAGGGTAATAGCTACGTATGTTGAAAAAATGAAGATATTAGACAATTTTATGATTGCACATGGTAAAGAATGTGATTAAAGGCTCTTTTCCTATTTCAAAAGTTTTAGTTTTCGAGGGTAATAGCTTTGTCTGTGGAAAAAATGAAGATATTAGAATATTTTATGATTGCACATAGTAAAGATTGTGATTAAAGGCTCTTTTCCTATTTCAAAAGTTTTAGTTTTCGAGGGTAATAGCTTTGTCTGTGGAAAAAATGAAGATATTAGACAATTTTATGATTGCACATTGTAAAGAATGTGATTAAAGGCTCTTTTCCTATTTCAAAAGTTTTAGTTTTCGAGGGTAATAGCTACGTATGTTGAAAAAATGAAGATATTAGACTATTTTATGATTGCACATGGTAAAGAATGTGATTAAAGGCTCTTTTCCTATGTCAAAAGTTTTAGTTTTCGAGGGTAATAGCTACGTATGTTGAAAAAATGAAGATATTAGACTATTTTATGATTGCAAATGGTAAAGAATGTGATTAAAGGCTCTTTTCCTATTTCAAAAGCTTTAGTTTTCGAGGGTAATAGCTAAGTATGTTGAAAAATGAAGATATTAGACTATTTTATGATTGCAAATGGTAAAGAATGTGATTAAAGGCTCTTTTCCTATTTCAAAAGTTTTAGTTTTCGAGGGTAATAGCTTTGTCTGTGGAAAAAATGAAGATATTAGACAATTTTATGATTGCAAATGGTAAAGAATGTGATTAAAGGCTCTTTTCCTATTTCAAAAGTTTTAGTTTTCGAGGGTAATAGCTTTGTCTGTGGAAAAAATGAAGATATTAGACAATTTTATGATTGCACATTGTAAAGAATGTGATTAAAGGCTCTTTTCCTATTTCAAAAATTTTAGTTTTCGAGGGTAATAGCTACGTATGTTGAAAAAATGAAGATATTAGACTATTTTATGATTGCACATGGTAAAGAATGTGATTAAAGGCTCTTTTCCTATTTTAAAAGTTATAGTTTTCGAGGGTAATTGCTACGTATGTTGAAAAAATGAAGATATTAGACTATTTTATGATTGGAAATGGTAAAAAATGTGATTAAAGGCTCTTTTCCCATGTCAAAAGTTTTAGTTTTCGAGGGTAATAGCTACGTATGTTTAAAAAATGAAGATATTAGACTATTTTATGATTGCAAATGGTAAAAAATGTGATTAAAGGCTCTTTTCCTATTTCAAAAGTTTTAGTTTTCAAGGGTAATAGCTCTGTCTGTGGAAAAAATGAAGATATTAGACAATTTTATGATTGCACATGGTAAAGAATGTGATTAAAGGCTCTTTTCGTATTTCAAAAGTTTTAGTTTTCGAGGGTAATAGCTACGTATGTTAAAAAAATGAAGATATTAGACTATTTTATGATTGCACATGGTAAAGAATGTGATTAAAGGCTCTTTTCCTATGTCAAAAGTTTTAGTTTTCGAGGGTAATAGCTACGTATGTTGAAAAAATGAAGATATTAGACTATTTTATGATTGCAAATGGTAAAGAATGTGATTAAAGGCTCTTTTCCTATTTCAAAAGTTTTAGTTTTCGAGGGTAATAGCTTTATCTGTGGAAAAAATGAAGATATTAGACAATTTTATGATTGCACATGGTAAAGAATGTGATTAAAGGCTCTTTTCCTATGTCAAAAGTTTTAGTTTTCGAGGGTAGTAGCTACGTATGTTGAAAATATGAAGATATTAGACTATTTTATGATTGCAAATGGTAAAGAATGTGATTAAAGGCTCTTTTCCTATGTCAAAAGTCTTAGTTTTCGAGGGTAATAGCTACGTATGTTGAAAAAATGAAGATATTAGACTATTTTATGATTGCAAATGGTAAAGAATGTGATTAAAGGCTCTTTTCCTATTTCAAAGTTTTAGTTTTCGAGGGTAATAGCTACGTATGTTGAAAAAATGAAGATATTAGACTATTTTATGATTGCAAATGGTAAAGAATGTGATTAAAGGCTCTTTTCCTATTTCAAAAATTTTAGTTTTCGAGGGTAATAGCTACGTATGTTGAAAAAATGAAGATATTAGACTATTTTATGATTGCAAATGGTAAACAATGTGATTAAAGGCTCTTTTCCTATGTCAAAAAGTTTGGTTTTCGAGGGTAATAGCTACGTATGTTGAAAAAATGAAGATATTAGACTATTTTATGATCGCAAATGGTAAAGAATGTGATTAAAGGCTCTTTTCCTATTTCAAAAGCTTTAGTTTTCGAGGGTAATAGCTAAGTATGTTGAACAAATGAAGATATTAGACTATTTTATGATTGCAAATGGTAAAAAATGTGATTAAAGGCTCTTTTCCTATTTCAAAAGTTTTAGTTTTCGAGGGTAATAGCTTTGTCTGTGGAAAAAATGAAGATATTAGACAATTTTATGATTGCAAATGGTAAAGAATGTGATTAAAGGCTCTTTTCCTATTTCAAAAGTTTTAGTTTTAAAGGGTAATAGCTTTGTCTGTGGAAAAAATGAAGATATTAGACAATTTTATGATTGCACATTGTAAAGTATGTGATTAAAGGCTCTTTTCCTATTTCAAAAGTTTTAGTTTTCGAGGGTAATAGCTACGTATGTTGAAAAAATGAAGATATTAGACTATTTTATGATTGCACATGGTAAAGAATGTGATTAAAGGCTCTTTTCCTATTTTAAAAGTTATAGTTTTCGAGGGTAATTGCTACGTATGTTGAAAAAATTAAGATATTAGACTATTTTATGATTGGAAATGGTAAAAAATGTGATTAAAGGCTCTTTTCCCATGTCAAAAGTTTTAGTTTTCGAGGGTAATAGCTACGTATGCTTAAAAAATGAAGATATTAGACTATTTTATGATTGCAAATGGTAAAAAATGTGATTAAAGGCTCTTTTCCTATTTCAAAAGTTTTAGTTTTCAAGGGTAATAGCTCTGTCTTGGAAAAAATGAAGATATTAGACAATTTTATGATTGCACATGGTAAAGAATGTGATTAAAGGCTCTTTTCGTATTTCAAAAGTTTTAGTTTTCGAGGGTAATAGCTACGTATGTTAAAAAAATGAAGATATTAGACTATTTTATGATTGCACATGGTAAAGAATGTGATTAAATGCTCTTTTCCTATGTCAAAAGTTTTAGTTTTCGAGGGTAATAGCTACGTATGTTGAAAAAATGAAGATATTAGACTATTTTATGATTGCAAATGGTAAAGAATGTGATTAAAGGCTCTTTTCCTATTTCAAAAGTTTTAGTTTTCGAGGGTAATAGCTTTATCTGTGGAAAAAATGAAGATATTAGACAATTTTATGATTGCACATGGTAAAGAATGTGATTAAAGGCTCTTTTCCTATGTCAAAAGTTTTAGTTTTCGAGGGTAATAGCTACGTATGTTGAAAATATGAAGATATTAGACTATTTTATGATTGCAAATGGTAAAGAATGTGATTAAAGGCTCTTTTCCTATGTCAAAAGTCTTAGTTTTCGAGGGTAATAGCTACGTATGTTGAAAAAATGAAGATATTAGACTATTTTATGATTGCAAATGGTAAAGAATGTGATTAAAGGCTCTTTTCCTATTTCAAAGTTTTAGTTTTCGAGGGTAATAGCTACGTATGTTGAAAAAATGAAGATATTAGACTATTTTATGATTGCAAATGGTAAAGAATGTGATTAAAGGCTCTTTTCCTATTTCAAAAATTTTAGTTTTCGAGGGTAATAGCTACGTAAGTTGAAAAAATGAAGATATTAGACTATTTTATGATTGCAAATGGTAAAGAATGTGATTAAAGGCTCTTTTCCTATTTCAAAAGTTTTAGTTTTCGAGGGTAATAGCTTTGTCTGTGGAAAAAATGAAGATATTAGACAATTTTATGATTGCACATGGTAAAGAATGTGATTAAAGGCTCTTTTCCTATTTCAAAAGTTTTAGTTTTCGAGGGTAATAGCTACGTATGTTCAAAAAATAAAGATATTAGACTATTTTATGATTGCACATGGTAAAGAATGTGATTAAAGGCTCTTTTACTATGTCAAAAGTTTTAGTTTTTGAGGGTAATAGCTACGTATGTTGAAAAAATGAAGATATTAGACTATTTTATGATCGCAAATGGTAAAGAATGTGATTAAAGGCTCTTTTCCTATTTCAAAAGTTTTAGTTTTCGAGGGTAATAGCTACGTATGTTGAAAAAATGAAGATATAAGACTATTTTATGATTGGAAATGGTAAAGAATGTGATTAAAGGCTCTTTTCCTATGTCAAAAGTTTTAATTTTCGAGGGTAATAGCTACGTATGTTTAAAAAATGAAGATATTAGACTATTTTATGATTGCAAATAGTAAAGAATGTGATTAAAGGCTCTTTTCCTATTTCAAAAGTTTTAGTTTTCGAGGGTAATAGCTACGTATGTTGAAAAAATGAAGATATTAGACTATTTTATGATTACACATGGTAAAGAATGTGATTAAAGGCTCTTTTCCTATGTCAAAAGTTTTAGTTTTCGAGGATAATAGCTACGTATGTTGAAAAAATGAAGATATTAAACTATTTTATGAATGCAAATGGTAAAGAATGTGATTAAAGGCTTTTTTCCTATTTCAAAAGTTTTAGTTTTCGAGGGTAATAGCTACGTATGTTGAAAAAATGAAGATATTAGGCTATTTTATGATTGCAAATGGTAAAGAATGTGATTAAAGGCTCTTTTCCTATTTCAAAAGTTTTAGTTTTTGAGGGTAATAGCTACGTATGTTGAAAAAATGAAGATATTAGACTATTTTATGATTGCAAATGGTAAAGAATGTGATTAAAGGCTTTTTTTCCTATTTCAAAAGTTTTAGTTTTCGAGGGTAATAGCTACGTATGTTGAAAAAATGAAGATATTAGGCTATTTTATGATTGCAAATGGTAAAGAATGTGATTAAAGGCTCTTTTCCTATTTCAAAAGTTTTAGTTTTTGAGGGTAATAGCTACGTATGTTGAAAAAATGAAGATATTAGACTATTTTATGACTGCAAATGGTAAAGAATGTGATTAAAGGCTCTTTTCCTTTGTCAAAAAGTTTAGTTTTCGAGTGTAATAGCTACGTATGTTGAAAAAATGAGGATATTAGACTATTTTATGATTGCATATGGTAAAGAATGTGATTAAAGGCTCTTTTCCTATTTCAAAAGTTTTAGTTTTCGAAGGTAATAGCTACGTATGTTGAAAAAATGAAGATATTAGACTATTTTATGATTGCAAATGGTAAAGAATATGATTAAAGGCTCTTTTCCTATTTCAAAAGTTTTAGTTTTCGAGGGTAATAGCTACGTATGTTGAAAAAATGAAGATATTAAACTATTTTATGATTGCAAATTGTAAAGAATGTGATTAAAGGCTCTTTTCCTATGTCAAAAGTTTTAGTTTTTGAGGGTAATAGCTACGTATGTTGAAAAAATGAAGATATTAGACTATTTTATGATTGCACATGGTAAAGAATGTGATTAAAGGCTCTTTTCCTATTTCAAAAGTTTTAGTTTTCGAGGGTAATAGCTACGTATGTTGAAAAAATGAAGATATTAGACTTTTTTAGGATTGCACATGGTAAAGAATGTGATTAAAGGCTGTTTTCCTACGTCAAAAGTTTTAGTTTTCGAGGGTAATAGCTACGTATGTTGAAAAAATGAAGATATTAGACACTTTTATGATTGCACATGGTAAAGAATGTTATTAAAGGCTCTTTTCCTATTTCAAAGGTTTTTAGTTTTCGAGGGTAATAGCTTTGTCTGTGGAAAAAATGAAGATATTAGAATATTTTATGATTGCACATGGTAAAGAATGTGATTAAAGGCTCTTTTCCTATTTCAAAAGTTTTAGTTTTCGAGGGTAATAGCTTTGTCTGTGGAAAAAATGAAGATATTAGAATATTTTATAATTGCACATGGTAAAGAATGTGATTAAAGGCTCTTTTCCTATTTCAATGGTTTTAGTTTTCGAGGGTAATAGCTACGTATGTTGAAAAAATGAATATATTAGACTATTTTATGATTGCAAATGGTAAAGAATGTGATTAAAGGCTCTTTTCATATGTAAAAAAGTTTAGTTTTCGAGGGTAATAGCTACGTATGTTGAAAAAATGAAGATATTAGACTATTTTATGATTGCACATGGTAAATAATGTGATTAAAGGCTCTTTTCCTATTTCAAAAGTTGTAGTTTTCGAGGGTAATAGCTACGTATGTTGAAAAAATGAAGATATTAGACTATTTTATGATTGCAAATGGTAAAGAATGTGATTAAAGGCTCTTTTCCTATTTCAAGAGTTTTAGTTTTCGAGGGTAATAGCTACGTATGTTGAAAAAATGAAGATATTAGACTATTTTATGATTGCACATGGTAAAGAATGTGATTAAAGGCTCTTTTCCTATTTCAAAAGTTTTAGTTTTCGAGGGTAATAGCTACGTATGTTGAAAAAATGAAGATATTAGACAATTTTATGATTGCACATGGTAAAGAATGTTATTAAAGGCTCTTTTCCTATTTCAAAAGTTTTAGTTTTCGAGGGTAATAGCTTTGTCTGTGGAAAAAATGAAGATATTAGACAATTTTATGATTGCACATGGTAAAGAATGTGATTAAAGGCTCTTTTCTTATTTCAAAAGTTTTAGTTTTCGAGGGTAATAGCTACCTATGTTGAAAAAATGAAGATATTAGACTATTTTATGATTGCACATGGTAAAGAATGTGATTAAAGGCTCTTTTCCTATGTCAAAAGTTTTAGTTTTCGAGGGTAATAGCTACGTACGTTGAAAAAATGAAGATATTAGACTATTTTATGATCGCAAATGGTAAAGAATGTGATTAAAGGCTCTTTTCCTATTTCAAAAGCTTTAGTTTTCAAGGGTAATAGCTACGTATGTTGAAAAAATGAAGATATTATACTATTTTATGATTGCAAATGGTAAAGAATGTGATTAAAGGCTCTTTTCCTATTTCAAAAGTTTTAGTTTTCGAGGGTAATAGCTTTGTCTGTGGAAAAAATGAAGATATTAGACAATTTTATGATTGCAAATGGTAAAGAATGTGATTAAAGGCTCTTTTCCTATTTTAAAAGTTTTAGTTTTCAAGGGTAATAGCTACGTATGTTGAAAAAATGAAGATATTAGACTATTTTATGATTGGAAATGGTAAAGAATGTGATTAAAGGCTCTTTTCCTATGTCAAAAGTTTTAGTTTTCGAGGGTAATAGCTACGTATGTTTAAAAAATGAAGATATTAGACTATTTTATGATTGCAAATGGTAAAGAATGTGATTAAAGGCTCTTTTCCTATTTCAAAAGTTTTAGTTTTCAAGGGTAATAGCTTTGTCTGTGGAAAAAATGAAGATATTAGACAATTTATGATTGCACATGGTAAAGAATGTGATTAAAGGCTCTTTTCGCATTTCAAAAGTTTTAGTTTTCGAGGGTAATAGCTACGTATGTTGAAAAAATGAAGATATTAGACTATTTTATGATTGCACATGGTAAAGAATGTGATTAAAGGCTCTTTTCCTATGTCAAAAGTTTTAGTTTTCGAGGGTAATAGCTACGTATGTTGAAAAAATGAAGATATTAGACTATTTTATGATTGCAAATGGTAAAGAATGTGATTAAAGGCTCTTTTCCTATTTCAAAAGTTTTAGTTTTCGAGGGTAATAGCTTTATCTGTGGAAAAAATGAAGATATTAGACAATTTTATGATTGCACATGGTAAAGAATGTGATTAAAGGCTCTTTTCCTATGTCAAAAGTTTTAGTTTTCGAGGGTAATAGCTACGTATGTTGAAAATATGAAGATATTAGACTATTTTATGATTGCAAATGGTAAAGAATGTGATTAAAGGCTCTTTTCCTATGTCAAAAGTCTTAGTTTTCGAGGGTAATAGCTACGTATGTTGAAAAAATGAAGATATTAGACTATTTTATGATTGCAAATGGTAAAGAATGTGATTAAAGGCTCTTTTCCTATTTCAAAAGTTTTAGTTTTCGAGGGTAATAGCTACGTATGTTGAAAAAATGAAGATATTAGACTATTTTATGATTGCAAATGGTAAAGAATGTGATTAAAGGCTCTTTTCCTATTTCAAAAGTTTTAGTTTTCGAGGGCAATAGCTACGTATGTTGAAAAAATGAAGATATTAGACTATTTTATGATTGCAAATGGTAAAGAATGTGATTAAAGGTTCTTTTCCTATGTCAAAAGTTTTAGTTTTCGAGGGTAATAGCTACGTATGTTGAAAAAATGAATATATTAGACTATTTTATGATTGCACATGGTAAAGAATGTAATTAAAAGCTCTTTTCCTATTTCAAAAGTTTTAGTTTTCGAAGGTAATAGCTACGTATGTTGAAAAAATGAAGATATTAGACTATTTTATGATTGCACATGGTAAAGAAAGTGCTTAAAGGCTCTTTTCCTATTTCAAAAGTTTTAGTTTTCGAGGGTAATAGCTACGTATGTTGAAAAAATGAAGATATTAGACTATTTTATGATTGCAAATGGTAAAGAATGTGATTAAAGGCTCTTTTCCTATTTCAAAAGTTTTAGTTTTCGAGGGTAATAGCTACGTATGTTGAAAAAATGAAGATATTAGACTATTTTATGATAACAAATGGTAAAGAATGTGATTAAAGGCTCTTTTCCTATTTCAAAAGTTTTAGTTTTCGAGGGTAATAGCTACGTATGCTGAAAAAATGAAGATATTAGTCTATTTTATGATTGCAAATGGTAAAGAATGTGATTAAAGGCTCTTTTCCTATTTCAAAATTTTAGTTTTCAAGGGTAATAGCTACGTATGTTGAAAAAATGAAGATATTAGACTATTTTATGATTGCACATGGTAAAGAATGTGATTAAAGGCTCTTTTCCTATTTCAAAAGTTTTAGTTTTCGAGGGTAATAGCTGTGTCTGTGGAAAATATGAAGATATTAGACTATTTTATGATTGCACATGGTAAAGAATGTGATTAAAGGCTCTTTTCCTATGTCAAAAGTTTTAGTTTTCGAGGGTAATAGCTACGTATGTTGAAAAAATGAAGATATTAGACTATTTTATGATTGCGAATGGTAAAGAATGTGATTAAAGGCTCTTTTCCTATGTCAAAAGTTTTAGTTTTCGAGGGTAATAGCTACGTATGTTGAAAAAATGAAGATATTAGACTATTTTATGATTGCAAATGGTAAAGAATGTGATTAAAGGCTCTTTTCCTATTTCAAAAGTTTTAGATTTCGAGGGTAATAGCTTTGTCTGTGGAAAAAATGAAGATATTAGACTATTTTATGATTACACATGGTAAAGAATGTGATTAAAGGCTCTTTTCCTATGTCAAAAGTTTTAGTTTTCGAGGGTAATAGCTACGTATGTTGAAAAAATGAAGATATTAGACTATTTTATTATTGCAAATGGTAAAGAATGTGATTAAAGGCTCTTTTCCTATTTCAAAACTTTTAGTTTTCGAGGGTAATAGCTACGTATTTTGAAAAAATGAAGATATTAGACAATTTTATGATTGCACATGGTAAAGAATGTGATTAAAGGCTCTTTTCCTATGTCAAAAGTTTTAGTTTTCGAGGGTAATAGCTACGTATGTTGAAAAAATGAAGATATTATACTATTTTATGATTGCAAATGGTAAAGAATGTGATTAAACGCTCTTTTCCTATGTCAAAAATTTTAGTCTTCGAGGGAAATAGCTACGTATGTTGAAAAAATGAAGATATTAGACTATTTTATGATTGCAAATGGTAAAGAATGTAATTAAAGGCTCTTTTCCTATATCAAAAGTTTTAATTTTCGAGGGTAATAGCTACGTATGTTGAAAAAATGAAGATATTAGACTATTTTATGATTGCAAATGGTAAAGAATGCGATTAAAGGCTCTTTTCCTATTTAAAAAGTTTTAGTTTTCGAGGGTAATAGCTACGTATGTTGAAAAAATGAAGATATTAGACTATTTTATGATAGCAAATGGTAAAGAATGTGATTAAAGGCTCTTTTACTATTTCAAAAATTTTTGTTTTCGAGGGTAATAGCTTTGTCTGTGGAAAAAATGAAGATATTAGACAATTTTATGATTGCATATGGTAAAGAATGTGATTAAAGGCTCTTTTCCTATTTCAAAAGTTTTAGTTTTCGAGGGTAAT
>NW_027064607.1:0-25332 GCF_032884065.1 Artemia franciscana
ATTTTTTCAACATACGTAGCTATTACCCTCGAAAACTAAAACTTTTGACATAGGAAAAGAGCCTTTAATCACATTCTTTACCATGTACAATCATAAAATAGTCTAATATCTTCATTTTTTCAACATCTGTAGCTATTACCCTCGAAAACTAATACTTTTGACATAGGAAAAGAGCCTTTAATCACATTCTTTACCATTTGCAATCATAAAATAGTTTAATATCTTCATTTTTTCAACATACGTAGCTATTACCCTCGAAAACTAAAACTTTTGAAATAGGAAAAGAGCCTTTAATCACAATCTTTACCATTTGCAATCATAAAATAGTCTAATATCTTCATTTTTTCAACATCTGTAGCTATTACCCTCGAAAACTAAAACTTTTGACATAGGAAAAGAGCCTTTAATCACATTCTTTACCATTTACAATCATAAAATAGTTTAATATCTTCATTTTTTCAACATACGTAGCTATTACCCTCGAAAACTAAAACTTTTGAAATAGGAAAAGAGCCTTTAATCACATTCTTTACAATGTGCAATCATAAAATAGTCTAATACCTTCATTTTTTCAACATACGTAGCTATTACCCTCGAAAACTAAAACTTTTGAAATAGGAAAAGAGCCTTTAATCACATTCTTTACAATGTGCAATCATAAAATAGTCTAATATCTTCATTTTTTCAACATACGTAGCTATTACCCTCGAAAACTAAAACTTTTGAAATAGGAAAAGAGCCTTTAATCACATTCTTTACCATTTGCAATCATAAAATAGTCTAATATCTTCATTTTTTCAACATACGTAGCTATTACCCTCGAAAACTAAAACTTTTGACATAGGAAAAGAGCCTTTAATCACATTCTTTACCATTTGCAATCATAAAATAGTTTAATATCTTCATTTTTTCAACATACGTAGCTATTACCCTCGAAAACTAAAACTTTTGAAATAGGACAAGAGCCTTTAATCACATTCTTACCATGTGCAATCATAAAATAGTCTAATACCTTCATTTTTTCAACATACGTAGCTATTACCCTCGAAAACTAAAACTTTTGAAATAGGAAAAGAGCCTTTAATCACATTCTTTACAATGTGAAATCATAAAATAGTCTAATATCTTCATTTTTTCAACATACGTAGCTATTACCCTCGAAAACTAAAACTTTTGAAATACGAAAAGAGCCTTTAATCACATTCTTTACCATTTGCAATCATAAAATAGTCTAATATCTTCATTTATTCAACATACGTAGCTACTACCCTCGAAAACTAAAACTTTTGACATAGGAAAAGAGCCTTTAATCACATTCTTTACCATTTGCAATCATAAAATAGTCTAATATCTTCATTTTTTCAACATACGTAGCTATTACCCTCGAAAACTAAAACTTTTAAAATAGAAAAAGAGCCTTTAATCACATTCTTTACCATTTGCAATCATAAAATAATCTAATATCTTCATTTTTTCAACATACTTAGCTATTACCCTCGAAAACTAAAACTTTTGACATAGGAAAAGAGCCTTTAATCACATTCTTTACCATTTGCAATCAAAAAATAGTCTAATATCTTCATTTTTTCAACATACGTAGCTATTACCCTCGAAAACTAAACCCGCGACGTATGTTGAAAAAATGAAGATATTAGACTATTTTATGATTGCAAATGGTAAAGAATGTGATTAAAGGCTCTTTTCCTATGTCAAAAGTTTTAGTTTTCGCGGGTAGTAGCTACGTATGTTGAAAAAATGAAGATGTTAGACTATTTTGTGATTGCAAATGGTAAAGAATGTGATTAAAGGCTCTTTTCCTATGTCAAAAGTTTTAGTTTTCGAGGGTAATAGCTACGTATGTTGAATAAATGAAGATATTAGACAATTTTATGATTGCACATGGTAAAGAATGTGATTAAAGGCTCTTTTCCTATTTCAAAAGTTTTAGTTTTCGAGGGTAATAGCTACGTATGTTGAAAAAATGAAGATATTAGACTATTTTATGATTGCAAATGGTAAAGAATGTGATTAAAGGCTCTTTTCCTATTTCAAAAGTTTTAGTTTTCGAGGGTAATAGCTACGTATGTTGAAAAAATGAAGATATGAGACTATTTTATGATTGCACATTGTAAAGAATGTGATTAAAGGCTCTTTTCCTATTTCAAAAGTTTTAGTTTTCGAGGGTAATAGCTACGTATGTTGAAAAAATGAAGGTATTAGACTATTTTATGATTGCACATGGTAAAGAATGTGATTAAAGGCTCTTGTCCTATTTCAAAAGTTTTAATTTTCGAGGGTAATAGCTACGTATGTTGAAAAAATGAAGATATTAAACTATTTTATGATTGTAAATGGTAAAGAATGTGATTAAAGGCTCTTTTCCTATGTCAAAAGTTTTAGTTTTCGAGGGTAATAGCTACAGATAATGAAAAAAATGAAGATATTAGACTATTTTATGATTGCAAATGGTAAAGATTGTGATTAAAGGCTCTTTTCCTATTTCAAAAGTTTTAGTTTTCGAGGGTAATAGCTACGTATGTTGAAAAAATGAAGATATTAAACTATTTTATGATTGCAAATGGTAAAGAATGTGATTAAAGGCTCTTTTCCTATGTCAAAAGTATTAGTTTTCGAGGGTAATAGCTACAGATGTTGAAAAAATGAAGATATTAGACTATTTTATGATTGCACATGGTAAAGAATGTGATTAAAGGCTCTTTTCCTATGTCAAAAGTTTTAGTTTTCGAGGGTAATAGCTACGTATGTTGAAAAAATGAAGATATTAGACTATTTTATGATTGCAAATGGTCAAGAATGTGATTAAAGGCTCTTTTCCTATTTCAAAAGTTTTAGTTTTTTAGGGTAATAGCTACGTATGTTGAAAAAATGAAGATATTAGACTATTTTATGATTGCAAATGGTAAAGAATGTGATTAAAGGCTCTTTTCCTATTTCAAAAGTTTTAGTTTTCGAGGGTAATAGCTTTGTTTGCGGAAAAAATGAAGATATTAGACAATTTTATGATTGCACATGGTAAAGAATGTGATTAAAGGCTCTTTTCCTATTTCAAAAGTTTTAGTTTTCGAGGGTGATAGCTACGTATGTTGAAAAAATGAAGATATTAGACTATTTTATGATTGCACTTGGTAAAGAATGTGATTAAAGGCTCTTTTCCTGTGTCAAAAGTTTTAGTTTTCGAGGGTAATAGCTATGTATGTTGAAAAAATGAAGATATTAGACTATTTTATGATTGCAAATGGTCAAGAATGTGATTAAAGGCTCTTTTTCTATTTCAAAAGTTTTAGTTTTCGAGGGTAATAGCTACGTATGTTGAAAAAATGAAGATATTAGACTATTTATGATTGCAAATGGTAAAGAATGTGATTAAAGGCTCTTTTCCTATTTCAAAAGTTTTAGTTTTCGAGGGTGATAGCTACGTATGTTGAAAAAATGAAGATATTAGACTATTTTATGATTGCACATGGTAAAGAATGTGATTAAAGGCTCTTTTCCTATGTCAAAAGTTTTAGTTTTCGCGGGTAGTAGCTACGTATGTTGAAAAAATGAAGATGTTAGACTATTTTGTGATTGCAAATGGTAAAGAATGTGATTAAAGGCTCTTTTCCTATGTCAAAAGTTTTAGTTTTCGAGGGTAATAGCTACGTATGTTGAATAAATGAAGATATTAGACAATTTTATGATTGCACATGGTAAAGAATGTGATTAAAGGCTCTTTTCCTATTTCAAAAGTTTTAGTTTTCGAGGGTAATAGCTACGTATGTTGAAAAAATGAAGATATTAGACTATTTTATGATTGCAAATGGTAAAGAATGTGATTAAAGGCTCTTTTCCTATTTCAAAAGTTTTAGTTTTCGAGGGTAATAGCTACGTATGTTGAAAAAATGAAGATATGAGACTATTTTATGATTGCACATTGTAAAGAATGTGATTAAAGGCTCTTTTCCTATTTCAAAAGTTTTAGTTTTCGAGGGTAATAGCTACGTATGTTGAAAAAATGAAGGTATTAGACTATTTTATGATTGCACATGGTAAAGAATGTGATTAAAGGCTCTTGTCCTATTTCAAAAGTTTTAATTTTCGAGGGTAATAGCTACGTATGTTGAAAAAATGAAGATATTAAACTATTTTATGATTGTAAATGGTAAAGAATGTGATTAAAGGCTCTTTTCCTATGTCAAAAGTTTTAGTTTTCGAGGGTAATAGCTACAGATAATGAAAAAATGAAGATATTAGACTATTTTATGATTGCAAATGGTAAAGATTGTGATTAAAGGCTCTTTTCCTATTTTAAAAGTTTTAGTTTTCGAGGGTAATAGCTACGTATGTTGAAAAAATGAAGATATTAAACTATTTTATGATTGCAAATGGTAAAGAATGTGATTAAAGGCTCTTTTCCTATGTCAAAAGTATTAGTTTTCGAGGGTAATAGCTACAGATGTTGAAAAAATGAAGATATTAGACTATTTTATGATTGCACATGGTAAAGAATGTGATTAAAGGCTCTTTTCCTATGTCAAAAGTTTTAGTTTTCGAGGGTAATAGCTACGTATGTTGAAAAAATGAAGATATTAGACTATTTTATGATTGCAAATGGTCAAGAATGTGATTAAAGGCTCTTTTCCTATTTCAAAAGTTTTAGTTTTTTAGGGTAATAGCTACGTATGTTGAAAAAATGAAGATATTAGACTATTTTATGATTGCAAATGGTAAAGAATGTGATTAAAGGCTCTTTTCCTATTTCAAAAGTTTTAGTTTTCGAGGGTAATAGCTTTGTTTGCGGAAAAAATGAAGATATTAGACAATTTTATGATTGCACATGGTAAAGAATGTGATTAAAGGCTCTTTTCCTATTTCAAAAGTTTTAGTTTTCGAGGGTGATAGCTACGTATGTTGAAAAAATGAAGATATTAGACTATTTTATGATTGCACTTGGTAAAGAATGTGATTAAAGGCTCTTTTCCTGTGTCAAAAGTTTTAGTTTTCGAGGGTAATAGCTATGTATGTTGAAAAAATGAAGATATTAGACTATTTTATGATTGCAAATGGTCAAGAATGTGATTAAAGGCTCTTTTTCTATTTCAAAAGTTTTAGTTTTCGAGGGTAATAGCTACGTATGTTGAAAAAATGAAGATATTAGACTATTTTATGATTGCAAATGGTAAAGAATGTGATTAAAGGCTCTTTTCCTATTTCAAAAGTTTTAGTTTTCGAGGGTGATAGCTACGTATGTTGAAAAAATGAAGATATTAGACTATTTTATGATTGCACATGGTAAAGAATGTGATTAAAGGCTCTTTTCCTATGTCAAAAGTTTTAGTTTTCGAGGGTAATAACTACGTATGTTGAAAAAATGAAGATATTAGACTATATTATGATTGCAAATGGTAAAGAATGTGATTAGAGACTCTTTTCCTATTTCAAAAGTTTTAGTTTTCGAGGGTAATAGCTACGTATGTTGAAAAAATGAAGATATTAGACTATTTTATGATTGCAAATGGTAAAGAATGTGATTAAAGGCTCTTTTTCTATTTCAAAAGTTTTAGTTTTCGAGGGTAATAGCTGCGTATGTTGAAAAAATGAAAATATTAGACTATTTTATGATTGCAAATGGTAAAGAATGTGATTAAAGGCTCTTTTCCTATTTCAAAAGTTTTAGTTCTCGAGGGTAATAGCTTTGTCTGTGGAAAAAATGAAGATACTAGACAATTTTATCATTGCACATGGTAAAGAATGTGATTAAAGGCTCTTTTCCTATGTCAAAAGTTTTAGTTTTCGAGGGTAATAGCTACGTATGTTGAAAACATGAAGATATTAGACTATTTTATGATTGCAAATGGTAAAGAATGTGATTAAAGGCTCTTTTCCTATGTCAAAAGTTTTAGTTTTCGAGGGTAATAGCTACGTATGTTGGAAAAATGAAGATAATAGACAATTTTATGATTGCACATGGTAAAGAATGTGATTAAAGGCTCTTTTCCTATCTCAAAAGTTTTAGTTTTCGAGGGTAATAGCTACGTATGTTAAAAAAATGAAGATATTAGACTATTTTGTGATTGCACATGGTAATGAATGTGATTAAAGGCTCTTTTCCTATGTCAAAAGTTTTGGTTTTCGAGGGTAATAGCTACGTATGTTGAAAAAATGAAGATATTAGACTATTTTATGATTGCAATGGTAAAGAATGTGATTAAAGGCTCTTTTCCTATGTCAAAAGTTTTAGTTTTCGAGGGTAATAGCTACATATGTTAAAAAAATGAAGATATTAGACTATTTTATGATTGCAAATGGTAAAGAATGTGATTAAAGGCTCTTTTCCTATTTCAAAAGTTTTCGAGGGTAATAGCTTTGTCTGTGGAAAAATTAAAGATAATAGACAATTTTATGATTGCAAATGGTAGAGAATGTGATTAAAGGCTCTTTTCCTATTTCAAAAGTTTTAGTTTTTGAGGGTAATAGCTACGTATGTTGAAAAACTGAAGATATTAGACTATTTTATGATTGCACATGGTAAAGAATGTTATTAAGGGCTCTTTTCCTATGTCAAAAGTTTTAGTTTTCGAGGGTAATAGCTACGTATGTTGAAAAAATGAAGATATTAGACTATTTTATGATTGCAAATGGTAAAGAATGTGATTAAAGGCTCTTTTCCTATGTCAAAAGTTTTAGTTTTCGAGGGTAATAGCTACATATGTTAAAAAAATGAAGATATTAGACTATTTTATGATTGCAAATGGTAAAGAATGTGATTAAAGGCTCTTTTCCTATTTCAAAAGTTTTCGAGGGTAATAGCTTTGTCTGTGGAAAAAATAAAGATAATAGACAATTTGATGATTGCAAATGGTAAAGAATGTGATTAAAGGCTCTTTTCCTATTTCAAAAGTTTTAGTTTTCTAGGGTAATAGCTACATATGTTGAAAAAATGAAGGTATTAGATTATTTTATGATTTCAAATGGTAAAGAATGTGATTAAAGGCTCTTTTCCTATGTCAAAAGTTTTAGTTTTCGAGGGTAATAGCTACATATGTTGAATAAATGAAGATATTAGACTATTTTATGATTGCACATGGTAAAGAATGTGATTAAAGGCTCTTTTCCTATTTCAAAAGTTTTAGTTTTCGAGGGTAATAGCTACGTATGTTGAAAAAATGAAGATATTAGACTATTTTATGATTGCACAAGGTAAAGAATGTGATTAAAGGCTCTCTTCCCATTTCAAAAGTTTTAGTTTTCGAGGGTAATAGCTACGTATGTTGAAAAAATGAAGACATTAGACAATTTTATGATTGCACATGGTAAAGAATGTGATTAAAGGCTCTTTTCCTATTTCAAAAGTTTTAGTTTTCGAGGGTAATAGCTTTGTCTGTGGAAAAAATGAAGATATTAGACTATTTTATGATTGCACATGGTAAAGAATGTGATTAAAGGCTCTTTTCCTATTTCAAAAGTTTTAGTTTTCGAGGGTAATAGCTTTGTCTGTGGAAAAAATGAAGATATTAGACAATTTTATGATTGCACATGGTAAAGAATATGATTAAAGGCTCTTTTCCTATTTCAAAAGTTTTAGTTTTCGAGGGTAATAGCTACGTATGTTGAAAAAATGAAGATATTAGACTATTTCATGATTGCATATGGTAAAGAATGTGATTAAAGGATCTTTTCCTGTGTCAAAAGTTTTAGTTTTCGAGGGTAATAGCTACGTATGTTGAAAAAAAGAAGATATTAGACTATTTTATGATTGCAAATGGTAAAGAATAAGATTAAAGGCTCTTTTCCTATTTCAAAAGCTTTAGTTTTCGAGGGTAATAGCTACGTATGTTGAAAAAATGAAGATATTAGACAATTTAATGATTGCACATGTTAAAGAATGTGATTAAAGGCTCTTTTCCTATTTCAAAAGTTTTAGGTTTCGAGGATAATAGCTACGTATGTTGAAAAAATGAAGATATTAGACTATTTTATGATTGCAAATGGTAAAGAATGTGATTAAAGGCTCTTTTCCTATGTCAAAAGTTTTAGTTTTCGAGGGTAATAGCTACGTATGTTGAATAAATGAAGATATTAGACTATTTTATGATTGCACATGGTAAAGAATGTGATTAAAGGCTCTTTTCCTATTTCAAAAGTTTTAGTTTTCGAGGGTAATAGCTTTGTCTGTAGAAAAAATGAAGTTATTCGACTATTTTATGATTGCAAATGGTAAAGAGTGTGATTAAAGGCTCTTTTCCTATTTCAAAAGTTTTAGTTTTCGAGGGTAATATCTACGTATGCTGAAAAAATGAAGACATTAAACAATTTTATGATTGCACATGGTAAAGAATGTGATTAAAGGCTCTTTTCCTATTTCAAAGTTTTAGTTTTCGAGGGTAATAGCTTTGTCTGTGGAAAAAATGAAGATATTAGACTATTTTATGATTGCACATGGTAAAGAATGTGATTAAAGGCTCTTTTCCTATTTCAAAAGTTTTAGTTTTCGAGGGTAATAGCTACGTATGTTGAAAAAAATGAAGATATTAGACTATTTTATGATTGCATATGGTAAAGAATGTGATTAAAGGCTCTTTTCCTGTGTCAAAAGTTTTAGTTTTCGACGGTAATAGCTACGTATGTCGAAAAAAAGAAGATATTAGACTATTTTATGATTGCAAATGGTAAAGAATATGATTAAAGGCTCTTTTCCTATTTCAAAAGCTTTAGTATTCGAGGGTAATAGCTACGTATGTTGAAAAAATGAAGATATTAGACTATTTTATGATTGCAAATGGTAAAGAATAAGATTAAAGGCTCTTTTCCTATTTCAAAAGCTTTAGTTTTCGAGGGTAATAGCTACGTATGTTGAAAAAATGAAGATATTAGACAATTTAATGATTGCACATGTTAAAGAATGTGATTAAAGGCTCTTTTCCTATTTCAAAAGTTTTAGGTTTCGAGGATAATAGCTACGTATGTTGAAAAAATGAAGATATTAGACTATTTTATGATTGCAAATGGTAAAGAATGTGATTAAAGGCTCTTTTCCTATGTCAAAAGTTTTAGTTTTCGAGGGTAATAGCTACGTATGTTGAATAAATGAAGATATTAGACTATTTTATGATTGCATTTGGTAAAGAATGTGATTAAAGGCTCTTTTCCTATTTCAAAAGTTTTAGTTTTCGAGGGTAATAGCTTTGTCTGTAGAAAAAATGAAGTTATTCGACTATTTTATGATTGCAAATGGTAAAGAGTGTGATTAAAGGCTCTTTTCCTATTTCAAAAGTTTTAGTTTTCGAGGGTAATATCTACGTATGCTGAAAAAATGAAGACATTAAACAATTTTATGATTGCACATGGTAAAGAATATGATTAAAGGCTCTTTTCCTATTTCAAAAGTTTTAGTTTTCGAGGGTAATAGCTTTGTCTGTGGAAAAAATGAAGATATTAGACTATTTTATGATTGCACATGGTAAAGAATGTGATTAAAGGCTCTTTTCCTATTTCAAAAGTTTTAGTTTTCGAGGGTAATAGCTTTGTATGTGGAAAAAATGAAGATATTAGACAATTTTATGATTGCACATGGTAAAGAATATGATTAAAGGCTCTTTTCCTATTTCAAAAGTTTTAGTTTTTGAGGGTAATAGCTACGTATGTTGAAAAAATGAAGATATTAGACTATTTCATGATTGCATATGGTAAAGAATGTGATTAAAGGATCTTTTCCTGTGTCAAAAGTTTTAGTTTTCGAGGGTAATAGCTACGTATGTTGAAAAAAAGAAGATATTAGACTATTTTATGATTGCAAATGGTAAAGAATAAGATTAAAGGCTCTTTTCCTATTTCAAAAGCTTTAGTTTCGAGGGTAATAGCTACGTATGTTGAAAAATGAAGATATTAGACAATTTAATGATTGCACATGTTAAAGAATGTGATTAAAGGCTCTTTTCCAATTTCAAAAGTTTTAGGTTTCGAGGATAATAGCTACGTATGTTGAAAAAATGAAGATATTAGACTATTTTATGATTGCAAATGGTAAAGAATGTGATTAAAGGCTCTTTTCCTATGTCAAAAGTTTTAGTTTTCGAGGGTAATAGCTACGTATGTTGAATAAATGAAGATATTAGACTATTTTATGATTGCACATGGTAAAGAATGTGATTAAAGGCTCTTTTCCTATTTCAAAAGTTTTAGTTTTCGAGGGTAATAGCTTTGTCTGTAGAAAAAATGAAGTTATTCGACTATTTTATGATTGCAAATGGTAAAGAGTGTGATTAAAGGCTCTTTTCCTATTTCAAAAGTTATAGTTTTCGAGGGTAATATCTACGTATGCTGAAAAAATGAAGACATTAAACAATTTTATGATTGCACATGGTAAAGAATGTGATTAAAGGCTCTTTTCCTATTTCAAAAGTTTTAGTTTTCGAGGGTAATAGCTTTGTCTGTGGAAAAAATGAAGATATTAGACTATTTTATGATTGCACATGGTTAAGAATGTGATTAAAGGCTCTTTTCCTATTTCAAAAGTTTTAGTTTTCGAGGGTAATAGCTACGTATGTTGAAAAAAATGAAGATATTAGACTATTTTATGATTGCATATGGTAAAGAATGTGATTAAAGGCTCTTTTCCTGTGTCAAAAGTTTTAGTTTTCGACGGTAATAGCTACGTATGTCGAAAAAAAGAAGATATTAGACTATTTTATGATTGCAAATGGTAAAGAATATGATTAAAGGCTCTTTTCCTATTTCAAAAGCTTTAGTTTTCGAGGGTAATAGCTACGTATGTTGAAAAAATGAAGATATTAGACTATTTTATGATTGCAAATGGTAAAGAATGTGATTAAAGGCTCTTTTCCTATTTCAAAAGTTTTAGTTTTCGAGGGTAATAGCTTTGTCTGTGGAAAAAATGAAGATATTAGACAATTTATGATTGCAAATGGTAAAGAATGTGATTAAAGGCTCTTTTCCTATGTCAAAAGTTTTAGCTTTCGAGGGTAATAGCTACATATGTTGAAAAATGAAGATAATAGACTATTTTATGATTGCAAATGGTTAAGAATATAATTAAAGGCTCTTTTCCTATTTCAAAAGTTTTAGTTTTCGAGGGTAATAGCTTTGTCTGTGGAAAAAATGAAGATATTAGACAATTTTATGATTGCAAATGGTAAAGAATGTGATTAAAGGCTCTTTTCCTATTTCAAAAGTTTTAGTTTTCGAGGGTAATAGCTATGTATGTTGAAAAAATGAAGATATTAGACTATTTTATGATTGCGCATGGTAAAGAATGTGATTAAAGGCTCTTTTCCTATTTCAAAAGTTTTAGTTTTCGAGGGTAGTAGCTACGTATGTTGAAAAAATGATGATATTAGACTATTTTATGATTGCAAATGGTAAAGAATGTGATAAAAGGCTCTTTTCCTATGTCAAAAGTTTTAGTTTTCGAGGGTAATAGCTACGTATGTTAAAAAAATGAAGATATTAGATTATTTTATTATTGCAAATGGTAAAGAATGTGATTAAAGGCTCTTTTCCTATGTCAAAAGTTTTAGTTTTCGAGGGTAGTAGCTACGTTTGTTGAAAAAATGAAGATGTTAGACTATTTTGTGATTGCAAATGGTAAAGAATGTGATTAAAGGCTCTTTTCCTATGTCAAAAGTCTTAGTTTTCGAGGGTAATAGCTACGTCTGTTGAATAAATGAAGATATTAGACAATTTTATGATTGCACATGGTAAAGAATGTGATTAAAGGCTCTTTTCCTATTTCAAAAGTTTTAGTTTTCGAGGGTAATAGCTACGTATGTTGAAAAAATGAAGATATTAGACCATTTTATGATTGCAAATGGTAAAGAATGTGATTAAAGGCTCTTTTGCTATTTCAAAAGTTTTAGTTTTCGAGGGTAATAGCTACGTATGTTGAAAAATTGAAGATATTAGACTATTTTATGATTGCAAATGGTAAAGAATGTGATTAAAGGCTCTTTTCCTATTTCAAAAGTTTTAGTTTTCGAGGGTAATAGCTACGTATGTTGAAAAAATGAAGATATTAGACTATTTTATGATTGCGCATGGTAAAGAATGTGATTAAAGGCTCTTTTCCTATTTCAAAAGTTTTAGTTTTCGAGGGTAATAGCTACGTATGTTGAAAAAATGAAGATATTAGACTATTTTATGATTGCACATGGTAAAGAATGTGATTAAAGGCTCTTTTCCTATTTCAAAAGTTTTAGTTTTCGAGGGTAATAGCTACGTATGTTGAAAAAATGAAGATATTAGACTATTTTATGATTGCAAATGGTAAAGAATGTGATTAAAGGCTCTTTTCCTATTTCAAAAGTTTTAGTTTTCGAGGGTAATAGCTACGTATGTTGAAAAAATGAAGATATTAGACTATTTTATGATTGCACATGGTAAAGAATGTGATTAAAGGCTCTTTTCCTATTTCAAAAGTTTTAGTTTTCGAGGGTAATAGCTACGTATGTTGAAAAAATGAAGATATTAGACTATTTTATGATTGCAAATGGTAAAGAATGTGATTAAAGGCTCTTGTCCTATTTCAAAAGTTTTAGTTTTCGAGGGTAATAGCTACGTATGTTGAAAAAATGAAGATATTAGACTATTTTATGATTGCAAATGGTAAAGATTGTGATTAAAGGCTCTTTTCCTATTTCAAAAGTTTTAGTTTTCGAGGGTAATAGCTACGTATGTTGGAAAAATGAAGATATTAGACTATTTCATGATTGCATATGGTAAAGAATGTGATTAAAGGATCTTTTCCTGTGTCAAAAGTTTTAGTTTTCGAGGGTAATAGCTACGCATGTTGAAAAAAAGAAGATATTAGACTATTTTATGATTGCAAATGGTAAAGAATAAGATTAAAGGCTCTTTTCCTATTTCAAAAGCTTTAGTTTTCGAGGGTAATAGCTACGTATGTTGAAAAAATGAAGATATTAGACAATTTAATGATTGCACATGTTAAAGAATGTGATTAAAGGCTCTTTTCCTATTTCAAAAGTTTTAGGTTTCGAGGATAATAGCTACGTATGTTGAAAAAATGAAGATATTAGACTATTTTATGATTGCAAATGGTAAAGAATGTGATTAAAGGCTCTTTTCCTATGTCAAAAGTTTTAGTTTTCGAGGGTAATAGCTACGTATGTTGAATAAATGAAGATATTAGACTATTTTATGATTGCACATGGTAAAGAATGTGATTAAAGGCTCTTTTCCTATTTCAAAAGTTTTAGTTTTCGAGGGTAATAGCTTTGTCTGTAGAAAAAATGAAGTTATTCGACTATTTTATGATTGCAAATGGTAAAGAGTGTGATTAAAGGCTCTTTTCCTATTTCAAAAGTTTTAGTTTTCGAGGGTAATATCTACGTATGCTGAAAAAATGAAGACATTAAACAATTTTATGATTGCACATGGTAAAGAATGTGATTAAAGGCTCTTTTCCTATTTCAAAAGTTTTAGTTTTCGAGGGTAATAGCTTTGTCTGTGGAAAAAATGAAGATATTAGACTATTTTATGATTGCACATGGTAAAGAATGTGATTAAAGGCTCTTTTCCTATTTCAAAAGTTTTAGTTTTCGAGGGGTAATAGCTTTGTCTGTGGAAAAAATGAAGATATTAGACAATTTTATGATTGCACATGGTAAAGAATATGATTAAAGGCTCTTTTCCTATTTCAAAAGTTTTAGTTTTTGAAGGTAATAGCTACGTATGTTGAAAAAATGAAGATATTAGACTATTTCATGATTGCATATGGTAAAGAATGTGATTAAAGGAACTTTTCCTGTGTCAAAAGTTTTAGTTTTTGAGGGTAATAGCTACGTATGTTGAAAAAAAGAAGATATTAGGACTATTTTATGATTGCAAATGGTAAAGAATAAGATTAAAGGCTCTTTTCCTATTTCAAAAGCTTTAGTTTTCGAGGGTAATAGCTACGTATGTTGAAAAAATGAAGATATTAGACAATTTAATGATTGCACATGTTAAAGAATGTGATTAAAGGCTCTTTTCCTATTTCAAAAGTTTTAGGTTTCGAGGATAATAGCTACGTATGTTGAAAAAATGAAGATATTAGACTATTTTATGATTGTAAATGGTAAAGAATGTGATTAAAGGCTCTTTTCCTATGTCAAAAGTTTTAGTTTTCGAGGGTAATAGCTACGTATGTTGAATAAATGAAGATATTAGACTATTTTATGATTGCACATGGTAAAGAATGTGATTAAAGGCTCTTTTCCTATTTCAAAAGTTTTAGTTTTCGAGGGTAATAGCTTTGTCTGTAGAAAAAATGAAGTTATTCGACTATTTTATGATTGCAAATGGTAAAGAGTGTGATTAAAGGCTCTTTTCCTATTTCAAAAGTTTTAGTTTTCGAGGGTAATATCTACATATGCTGAAAAAATGAAGACATTAAACAATTTTATGATTGCACATGGTAAAGAATGTGATTAAAGGCTCTTTTCCTATTTCAAAAGTTTTAGTTTTCGAGGGTAATAGCTTTGTCGTTGGAAAAAATGAAGATATTAGGACTATTTTATGATTGCACATGGTAAAGAATGTGATTAAAGGCTCTTTTCCTATTTCAAAAGTTATAGCTTTCGAGGGTAATAGCTACGTATGTTGAAAAAAATGAAGATATTAGACTATTTTATGATTGCATATGGTAAAGAATGTGATTAAAGGCTCTTTTCCTGTGTCAAAAGTTTTAGTTTTCGACGGTAATAGCTACGTATGTCGAAAAAAAGAAGATATTAGACTATTTTATGATTGCAAATGGTAAAGAATATGATTAAAGGCTCTTTTCCTATTTCAAAAGCTTTAGTTTTCGAGGGTAATAGCTACGTATGTTGAAAAAATGAAGATATTAGACTATTTTATGATTGCAAATGGTAAAGATGTGATTAAAGGCTCTTTTCCTATTTCAAAAGTTTTAGTTTTCGAGGGTAATAGCTTTGTCTGTGGAAAAAATGAAGATATTAGACAATTTTATGATTGCAAATGGTAAAGAATGTGATTAAAGCCCTTTTCCTATTTCAAAAGTTTTAGTTTTCGAGGGTAATAGCTACGTATGATGAAAAAATGAAGATATTAGACTATTTTATGATTGCGCATGGTAAAGAATGTGATTAAAGGCTTTTTTCCTATTTCAAAAGTTTTAGTTTTCGAGGGTAATACCTACGTATGTTGAAAAAATGAAGATATTAGACTATTTTATGATTGCAAATGGTAAAGAAGTGATTAAAGGCTCTTTTCCTATTTCAAAAGTTTTAGTTTACCAGGGTAATAGCTACGTATGTTGAAAAAATGAAGATATTAGACTATTTTATGATTGCAAATGGTAAAGAATGTGATTAAAGGCTCTTTTCATATGTCAAAAGTTTTAGTTTTCGAGGGTAGTAGCTACGTATGTTGAAAAAATGAAGATATTAGACTATTATATGATTGCACATGGTAATGAATGTGATAAAAGGCTCTTTTCCTATGTCAAAAGTTTTAGTTTTCGAGGGTAATAGCTACGTATGTTGAAAAAATGAAGATATTAGACTATTTTATGATTGCAAATGGTAAAGAATGTGATTAAAGGCTCTTTTCCTATGTCAAAAGTTTTAGTTTTCGAGGTAATAGCTACATATGTTGAAAAAATGAAGATAATAAACTATTTTATGATTGCAAATGGTAAAGAATGTGATTAAAGGCTCTTTTCCTATTTCAAAAGTTTTAGTTTTCGAGGGTAATAGCTTTGTCTGTGGAAAAAATGAAGATATTAGACAATTTTATGATTGCAAATGGTAAAGAATGTGATTAAAGGCTCTTTTCCTATTTCAAAAGTTTTAGTTTTTCGAGGGGTAATAGCTATGTATGTTGAAAAAAATGAAGATATTAGACTATTTTATGATTGCAAATGGTAAAGAATGTGATAAAAAGGCTCTTTTCCTATGTCAAAAGTTTTAGTTTCGAGGGTAATAGCTACGTATGTTGAAAAAATGAAGATATTAGATTATTTTATTATTGCAAATGGTAAAGAATGTGATTAAAGGCTCTTTTCCTATGTCAAAAGTTTTAGTTTTCGAGGGTAAGAGCTACGTTTGTTGAAAAAATGAAGATGTTAGACTATTTTGTGATTGCAAATGGTAAAGAATGTGATTAAAGGCTCTTTTCCTATGTCAAAAGTCTTAGTTTTCGAGGGTAATAGCTACGTCTGTTGAATAAATGAAGATATTAGACAATTTTATGATTGCACATGGTAAAGAATGTGATTAAAGGCTCTTTTCCTATTTCAAAAGTTTTAGTTTTCGAGGGTAATAGCTACGTATGTTGAAAAAATGAAGATATTAGACCATTTTATGATTGCAAATGGTAAAGAATGTGATTAAAGGGCTCTTTTCCTATTTCAAAAGTTTTAGTTTTCGAGGGTAATAGCTACGTATGTTGAAAAAATGAAGATATTAGACTATTTTATGATTGCACACGGTAAAGAATGTGATTAAAGGCTCTTTTCCTATTTCAAAAGTTTTAGTTTTCGAGGGTAATAGCTACGTATGTTGAAAAAATGAAGATATTAGACTATTTTATGATTGCAAATGGTAAAGATTGTGATTAAAGGCTCTTTTCCTATTTCAAAAGTTTTAGTTTTCGAGGGTAATAGCTACGTATGTTGAAAAAATGAAGATATTAGACTATTTTATGATTGCAAATGGTAAAGAATGTGATTAAAGGCTCTTTTCCTATTTCAAAAGTTTTAGTTTTCGAGGGTAATAGCTACGTATGTTGAAAAAATGAAGATATTAGACTATTTTATGATTGCGCATGTAAAGAATGTGATTAAAGGCTCTTTTCCTATTTCAAAAGTTTTAGTTTTCGAGGGTAATAGCTACGTATGTTGAAAAAATGAAGATATTAGACTATTTTATGATTGCACATGGTAAAGAATGTGATTAAAGGCTCTTTTCCTATTTCAAAAGTTTTAGTTTTCGAGGGTAATAGCTACGTATGTTGAAAAAAATGAAGATATTAGACTATTTTATGATTGCAAATGGTAAAGAATGTGATTAAAGGCTCTTTCCTATTTCAAAAGTTTTAGTTTTCGAGGGTAATAGCTACGTAGTTGAAAAAATGAAGATATTAGCCTATTTTATGATTGCACATGGTAAAGAATGTGATTAAAGGCTCTTTTCCTATTTCAAAAGTGTTAGTTTTCGAGGGTAATAGCTACGTATGTTGAAAAAATGAAGATATTAGACTATTTTATGATTGCACATGGTAAAGAATGTGATTAAAGGCTCTTGTCCTATTTCAAAAGTTTTAGTTTTCGAGGGTAATAGCTACGTATGTTGAAAAAATGAAGATATTAGACTATTTTATGAGTGCAAATGGTAAAGATTGTGATTAAAGGCTCTTTTCCTATGTCAAAAGTCTTAGTTTTCGAGGGTAATAGCTACGTCTGTTGAATAAATGAAGATATTAGACAATTTTATGATTGCACATGGTAAAGAATGTGATTAAAGGCTCTTTTCCTATTTCAAAAGTTTTAGTTTTCGAGGGTAATAGCTACGTATGTTGAAAAAATGAAGACATTAGACTATTTTATGATTGCACATGGTTAAAGAATGTGATTAAAGGCTCTTTTCCTATGTCAAAAGTTTTAGTTTTCGAGGGTAACAGCTACGTATGTTGAAAAAAATGAAGATATTAGACTATTTTATGATTGCACATTGTAAAGAATGTGATTAAAGGCTCTTTTCCTATTTCAAAAGTTTTAGTTTTCGAGGGTAATAGCTTTGTCTGTGGAAAAAACGAAGATATTAGACAATTTTATGATTGCACATGGTAAAGAATGTGATTAAAGGCTCTTTTCCTATTTCAAAAGTTTTAGTTTTCGAGGGTAATAGCTTTGTCTGTGGAAAAAACGAAGATATTAGACAATTTTATGATTGCACATGGTAAAGAATGTGATTAAAGGCTCTTTTCCTATTTCAAAGGTTTTAGTTTTCGAGGGTAATAGCTACGTATGTTGAAAAAATGAAGATATTAGACAATTTAATGATTGCACATGGTAAAGAATGTGATTAAAGGCTCTTTTCCTATTTCAAAATTTTAGTTTTCGAGGGTAATAGCTACGTACGTTGAAAAAATGAAGATATTAGACTATTTTATGATTGCAAATGGTAAAGATTGTGATTAAAGGCTCTTTTCCTATTTCAAAAGTTTTAGTTTTAGAGGGAAATAGCTACGTATGTTGAAAAAATGAAGATATTAGACTATTTTATGATTGCACACGGTAAAGAATGTGATTAAAGGCTCTTTTCCTATTTCAAAAGTTTTAGTTTTCGAGGGTAATAGCTACGTATGTTGAAAAAATGAAGATATTAGACTATTTTATGATTGCAAATGGTAAAGATTGTGATTAAAGGCTCTTTTCCTATTTCAAAAGTTTTAGTTTTCGAGGGTAATAGCTACGTATGTTGAAAAAATGAAGATATTAGACTATTTTATGATTGCAAATGGTAAAGAATGTGATTAAAGGCTCTTTTCCTATTTCAAAAGTTTTAGTTTTCGAGGGTAATAGCTACGTATGTTGAAAAAATGAAGATATTAGACTATTTTATGATTGCGCATGGTAAAGAATGTGATTAAAGGCTCTTTTCCTATTTCAAAAGTTTTAGTTTTCGAGGGTAATAGCTACGTATGTTGAAAAAAATGAAGATATTAGACTATTTTATGATTGCACATGGTAAAGAATGTGATTAAAGGCTCTTTTCCTATTTCAAAAGTTTTAGTTTTCGAGGGTAATAGCTACGTATGTTGAAAAAATGAAGATATTAGACTATTTTATGATTGCAAATGGTAAAGAATGTGATTAAAGGCTCTTTTCCTATTTCAAAAGTTTTAGTTTTCGAGGGTAATAGCTACGTATGTTGAAAAAATGAAGATATTAGACTATTTTATGATTGCACATGGTAAAGAATGTGATTAAAGGCTCTTTTCCTATTTCAAAAGTGTTAGTTTTCGAGGGTAATAGCTACGTATGTTGAAAAAATGAAGATATTAGACTATTTTATGATTGCACATGGTAAAGAATGTGATTAAAGGCTCTTGTCCTATGTCAAAAGTTTTAGTTTTCGAGGGTAATAGCTACGTATGTTGAAAAAATGAAGATATTAGACTATTTTATGATTGCAAATGTAAAGATTGTGATTAAAGGCTCTTTTCCTATGTCAAAAGTCTTAGTTTTCGAGGGGTAATAGCTACGTCTGTTGAATAAATGAAGATATTAGACAATTTTATGATTGCACATGGTAAAGAATGTGATTAAAGGCTCTTTTCCTATTTCAAAAGTTTTAGTTTTCGAGGGTAATAGCTACGTATGTTGAAAAAATGAAGACATTAGACTATTTTATGATTGCACATGGTAAAGAATGTGATTAAAGGCTCTTTTCCTATGTCAAAAGTTTTAGTTTTCGAGGGTAATAGCTACGTATGTTGAAAAAATGAAGATATTAGACTATTTTATGATTGCACATTGTAAAGAATGTGATTAAAGGCTCTTTTCCTATTTCAAAAGTTTTAGTTTTCGAGGGTAATAGCTTTGTCTGTGGAAAAAAACGAAGATATTAGACAATTTTATGATTGCACATGGTAAAGAATGTGATTAAAGGCTCTTTTCCTATTTCAAAAGTTTTAGTTTTCGAGGGTAATAGCTTTGTCTGTGGAAAAAACGAAGATATTAGACAATTTTATGATTGCACATGGTAAAGAATGTGATTAAAGGCTCTTTTCCTATTTCAAAGGTTTTAGTTTTCGAGGGTAATAGCTACGTATGTTGAAAAAATGAAGATATTAGACAATTTAATGATTGCACATGGTAAAGAATGTGATTAAAGGCTCTTTTCCTATTTCAAAAATTTTAGTTTTCGAGGGTAATAGCTACGTATGTTGAAAAAATGAAGATATTAGACTATTTTATGATTGCAAATGGTAAAGATTGTGATTAAAGGCTCTTTTCCTATTTCAAAAGTTTTAGTTTTAGAGGGTAATAGCTACGTATGTTGAAAAAATGAAGATATTAGACTATTTTATGATTGCAAATGGTAAAGAATGTGATTAAAGGCTCTTTTCCTATTTCAAAAGTTTTAGTTTTCGAGGGTAATGGCAACGCATGTTGAAAAAATGAAGATATTAGACTATTTTATGATTGCGCATGGTAAAGAATGTGATTAAAGGCTCTTTTCCTATTTCAAAAGTTTTAGTTTTCGAGGGTAATAGCTACGTATGTTGAAAAAATGAAGATATTAGACTATTTTATGATTGCACATGGTAAAGAATGTGATTAAAGGCTCTTTTCCTATTTCAAAAGTTTTAGTTTTCGTGGGTAATAGCTACGTATGTTGAAAAAATGAAGATATTAGACTATTTTATGATTGCACATGGTAAAGAATGTGATTAAAGGCTCTTTTCCTATTTCAAAGGTTTTAGTTTTCGAGGGTAATAGCTACGTATGTTGAAAAAATGAAGATATTAGACAATTTTATGATTGCACATGGTAAAGAATGTGATTAAAGGCTCTTTTCCTATTTCAAAAGTTTTAGTTTTCGAGGGGTAATAGCTACGTATGTTGAAAAAATGAAGATATTAGACTATTTTATGATTGCAAATGGTAAAGATTGTGATTAAAGGCTCTTTTCCTATTTCAAAAGTTTTAGTTTTCGAGGGTAATAGCTACGTATGTTGAAAAAATGAAGATATTAGACTATTTTATGATTGCACATGGTAAAGAATGTGATTAAAGGCTCTTTTCCTATTTCAAAAGTTTTAGTTTTCGAGGGTAATAGCTACGTATGTTGAAAAAATGAAGATATTAGACTATTTTATGATTGCAAATGGTAAAGAATGTGATTAAAGGCTCTTTTCCTATTTCAAAAGTTTTAGTTTTCGAGGGGTAATAGCTACGTATGTTGAAAAATGAAGATATTAGACTATTTTATGATTGCACATGGTAAAGAATGTGATTAAAGGCTCTTTTCCTATTTCAAAAGTTTTAGTTTTCGAGGGTAATAGCTACGTATGTTGAAAAAATGAAGATATTAGATTATTTATGATTGCACATGGTAAAGAATGTGATTAAAGGCTCTTTTCCTATTTCAAAAGTTTTAGTTTTCGAGGGTAATAGCTACGTATGTTGAAAAAATGAAGACATTAGACTATTTTATGATTGCACATGGTAAAGAATGTGATTAAAGGCTCTTTTCCTATGTCAAAAGTTTTAGTTTTTCGAGGGTAATAGCTACGTATGTTGAAAAAATGAAGATATTAGACTATTTTATGATTGCAAATGGTAAAGAATGTGATTAAAGGCTCTTTTCCTATTTCAAAAGCTTTAGTTTTCGAGGGTAATAGCTACGTATGTTGAAAAAATGAAGATATTAGACAATTTAATGATTGCACATGTTAAAGAATGTGATTAAAGGCTCTTTTCCTATTTCAAAAGTTTTAGTTTTCGAGGGTAATAGCTACGTATGTTGAAAAAATTAAGATATTAGACTATTTTATGATTGCATATGGTAAAGAATGTGATTATAGGCTCTTTTCCTATGTCAAAAGTTTTAGTTTTCGAGGTTAATAGCTACGTATGTTGTAAAAATGAAGATATTTGACAATTTTATGATTGCACATGGTAAAGAATGTGATTAAAGGCTCTTTTCCTATTTCAAAAGTTTTAGTTTTCGAGGGTAATAGCTTTGTCTGTGGAAAAAACGAAGATATTAGACAATTTTATGATTGCACATGGTAAAGAATGTGATTAAAGGCTCTTTTCCTATTTTAAAGGTTTTAGTTTTCGAGGGTAATAGCTACGTATGTTGAAAAAATGAAGATTTTAGACAATTTAATGATTGCACATGGTAAAGAATGTGATTAAAGGCTCTTTTCCTATTTCAAAAGTTTTAGTTTTCGAGGGTAATAGCTACGTATGTTGAAAAAATGAAGATATTAGACTATTTTATGATTGCAAATGGTAAAGATTGTGATTAAAGGCTCTTTTCCTATTTCAAAAGTTTTAGTTTTCGAGGGTAATAGCTACGTATGTTGAAAAAATGAAGATATTAGACTATTTTATGATTGCAAATGGTAAAGAATGTGATTAAAGGCTCTTTTCCTATTTCAAAAGTTTTAGTTTTCGAGAATAATAGCTACGTATGTTGAAAAAATAAAGATATTAGACTATTTTATGATTGCGCATGGTAAAGAATGTGATTAAAGGCTCTTTTCCTATTTCAAAAGTTTTAGTTTTCGAGGGTAATAGCTACGTATGTTGAAAAAATGAAGATATTAGACTATTTTATGATTGCACATGGTAAAGAATGTGATTAAAGGCTCTTTTCCTATTTCAAAAGTTTTAGTTTTCGAGGGTAATAGCTACGTATGTTGAAAAAATGAAGATATTAGACTATTTTATGATTGCAAATGGTAAAGAATGTGATTAAAGGCTCTTTTCCTATTTCAAAAGTTTTAGTTTTCGAGGGTAATAGCTACGTATGTTGAAAAAATGAAGATATTAGACTATTTTATGATTGCACATGGTAAAGAATGTGATTAAAGGCTCTTTTCCTATTTCAAAAGTTTTAGTTTTCGAGGGTAATAGCTACGTATGTTGAAAAAATGAAGATATTAGACTATTTTATGATTGCACATGGTAAAGAATGTGATTAAAGGCTCTTTTCCTATTTCAAAAGTTTTAGTTTTCGAGGGTAATAGCTACGTATGTTGAAAAAATGAAGATATTAGACTATTTTATGATTGCAAATGGTAAAGAATGTGATTAAAGGCTCTTTTCCTATGTCAAAAGTTTTAGTTTTCGAGGGTAATAGCTACGTATGTTGAAAAAATGAAGATATTAGACTATTTTATGATTGCACATGGTAAAGAATGTGATTAAAGGCTCTTTTCCTATTTCAAAAGTTTTAGTTTTCGAGGGTAATAGCTACGTATATTGAAAAAATGAAGATATTAGACTATTTTATGATTGCAAATGGTAAAGAATGTGATTAAATGCTCTTTTCCTATTTCAAAAGTTTTAGTTTTCGAGGGTAATAACTACGTATGTTGAAAAAATGAAGATATTAGACTATTTTATGATTGCACATGGTAAAGAATGTGATTAAAGGCTCTTTTCCTATTTCAAAAGTTTTAGTTTTCGAGGGTAATAGCTACGTATGTTGAAAAAATGAAGATATTAGACTATTTTATGATTGCAAATGGTAAAGAATGTGATTAAAGGCTCTTTTCCTATTTCAAAAGTTTTAGTTTTCGAGGGTAATAGCTTTGTCTGTGGAAAAAACGAAGATATTAGACAATTTTATGATTGCACATGGTAAAGAATGTGATTAAAGGCTCTTTTCCTATTTTAAAGGTTTTAGTTTTCGAGGGTAATAGCTACGTATGTTGAAAAAATGAAGATTTTAGACAATTTAATGATTGCACATGGTAAAGAATGTGATTAAAGGCTCTTTTCCTATTTCAAAAGTTTTAGTTTTCGAGGGTAATAGCTACGTATGTGAAAAAATTGAAGATATTAGACTATTTTATGATTGCAAATGGTAAAGATTGTGATTAAAGGCTCTTTTCCTATTTCAAAAGTTTTAGTTTTCGAGGGTAATAGCTACGTATGTTGAAAAAATGAAGATATTAGACTATTTTATGATTGCAAATGGTAAAGAATGTGATTAAAGGCTCTTTTCCTATTTCAAAAGTTTTAGTTTTCGTGAATAATAGCTACGTATGTTGAAAAAATAAAGATATTAGACTATTTTATGATTGCGCATGGTAAAGAATGTGATTAAAGGCTCTTTTCCTATTTCAAAAGTTTTAGTTTTCGAGGGTAATAGCTACGTATGTTGAAAAAATGAAGATATTAGACTATTTTATGATTGCACATGGTAAAGAATGTGATTAAAGGCTCTTTTCCTATTTCAAAAGTTTTAGTTTTCGAGGGTAATAGCTACGTATGTTGAAAAAATGAAGATATTAGACTATTTTATGATTGCAAATGGTAAAGAATGTGATTAAAGGCTCTTTTCCTATTTCAAAAGTTTTAGTTTTCGAGGGGTAATAGCTACGTATGTTGAAAAAATGAAGATATTAGACTATTTTATGATTGCACATGGTAAAGAATGTGATTAAAGGCTCTTTTCCTATTTCAAAAGTTTTAGTTTTCGAGGGGTAATAGCTACGTATGTTGAAAAAATGAAGATATTAGACTATTTTATGATTGCACATGGTAAAGAATGTGATTAAAGGCTCTTTTCCTATTTCAAAAGTTTTAGTTTTCGAGGGTAATAGCTACGTATGTTGAAAAAATGAAGATATTAGACTATTTTATGATTGCAAATGGTAAAGAATGTGATTAAAGGCTCTTTTCCTATTTCAAAAGTTTTAGTTTTCGAGGGTAATAGCTACGTATGTTGAAAAAATGAAGATATTAGACTATTTTATGATTGCACATGGTAAAGAAT
Organism: Artemia franciscana; assembly: GCF_032884065.1. Lineage (NCBI taxonomy): Eukaryota > Metazoa > Arthropoda > Branchiopoda > Anostraca > Artemiidae > Artemia > Artemia franciscana. Next base: position 24,504 of record NW_027064607.1, read on the forward strand.
GTGATTAAAGGCTCTTTTCCTATTTCAAAAGTTTTAGTTTTCGAGGGGTAATAGCTACGTATATTGAAAAAATGAAGATATTAGACTATTTTATGATTGCAAATGGTAAAGAATGTGATTAAATGCTCTTTTCCTATTTCAAAAGTTTTAGTTTTCGAGGGTAATAACTACGTATGTTGAAAAAATGAAGATATTAGACTATTTTATGATTGCACATGGTAAAGAATGTGATTAAAGGCTCTTTTCCTATTTCAAAAGTTTTAGTTTTCGAGGGTAATAGCTACGTATGTTGAAAAAATGAAGATATTAGACTATTTTATGATTGCAAATGGTAAAGAATGTGATTAAAGGCTCTTTTCCTATTTCAAAAGTTTTAGTTTTCGAGGGTAATAGCTACGTATGTTGAAAAAATGAAGATATTAGACTATTTTATGATTGCGCATGGTAAAGAATGTGATTAAAGGCTCTTTTCCTATTTCAAAAGTTTTAGTTTTCGAGGGTAATAGCTACGTATGTTGAAAAAATGAAGATATTAGACTATTTTATGATTGCACATGGTAAAGAATGTGATTAAAGGCTCTTTTCCTATTTCAAAAGTTTTAGTTTTCGAGGGTAATAGCTACATATGTTGAAAAAATGAAGATATTAGACTGTTTTATGATTGCAAATGGTAAAGAATGTGATTAAAGGCTCTTTTCCTATTTCAAAAGTTTTAGTTTTCGAGGGTAATAGCTACGTATGTTGAAAAAATGAAGATATTAGACTATTTTATGATTGCACATGGTAAAGAATGTGATTAAAGGCTCTTTTCCTATTTCAAAAGTTTTAG
>NW_027064608.1:0-25330 GCF_032884065.1 Artemia franciscana
ATAAGACCTTATTGACCTATTTAGACTCAATCTTTTTATTCTGGGTTTCTGACGTCAGATCTAATAGACAATTAAGGCTAAGGTAGCCAGGTTTATTGTGTAGATAAGGTAGCCTATTAGGGACTTCACTTGTCAACAGAACTTAAGTACAGTGGCTATAAGACCTTATTGACCTATTTAGACTCAATCTTTTTATTAGAATTAGACTATACAACAACACAATACCCTTATTAGCTTTAATAACCTTTATTAGATTGAGCAAGAGGTCTAATAAGGGTATGATTGAGGTATAACATTGCTATCCTTGTGATAGCAAATTATGATTGAGGTCTAATAAGGGTCTAATCAGATGTTAAGATAATGAGTGTTGTTAAGTGATGTTAAGATAGTTAAGATGTTAAGATGTCTAATTCTAATAAAAAGATTGAGTTCAATTGTCAACAGGCTATGTTAAACGTTTATATATATTGAGATTTAGGTCTAATAAGGGTTTCTGACGTCAGATCTAATAAGGTCTTCTTAGACCTTATCTGACGTCAGATAAAAATTGGCTATAACAGAACTTAAGTACAGTGGCTATAAGACCTTATTGACCTATTTAGACTCAATCTTTTTATTCTGGGTTTCTGACGTCAGATCTAATAGACAATTAAGGCTAAGGTAGCCAGGTTTATTGTATAGATAAGGTAGCCTATTAGGGACTTCACTTGTCAACAGAACTTAAGTACAGTGGCTATAAGACCTTATTGACCTATTTAGACTCAATCTTTTTATTAGAATTAGACTATACAACAACACAATACCCTTATTAGCTTTAATAACCCTTATTAGACCTCAATCTTTTTATTGTGTTTGAAACGTTTAACATTGCTATCAATTTATCACTAATGAGGTCTAATAAGGGTTTCTGACGTCAGATCTAATAGACTTTTTTGACCTATTTAGCCTATTTAGACCTATTTAGCTCTTTCTTTTTTATTAACCCTTATTAGACCTCAATCTTTTTATTGTGTTTCAAACGTTTAACATTGCTATCAATTGTGATAGCAAATTATGATTGAGGTCTAATAAGGGTTGACGTCAATATTGTGTACAATTAATTATTAATCTATAAATTATTTTTGACCTCAGATTCTGACGTCAGATTTCTGACGTCAAATCTTTTAAATCTTTTAAATCTTTTTATTGTGTTTGAAACGTTTTCTTAGATAAGGTAGCCTATTAGGGACTTCACTTGTCAACAAAACTTAAGTACAGTGGCTAAAGAGCTAAGATAAGGTAGCCTATTAGGGATATAAATGTTTATTGACCTATTTAGACTCAATCTTTTTTTTAGAATTAGACTATACAACAACACAATACCCTTATTAGCTTTAATAACCCTTATTAGACCTCAATCTTTTTATTGTGTTTGAAACGTTTAACATTGCTATCAATTTATCACTAATGAGGTCTAATAAGGGTTTCTGACGTCAGATCTAATAGATTTTCTTGATAGCAATGTTAAGATAGCAATGAGGTCTAATCAGAAACCCTTATTTGACCTCAATCTTTTTATTGTGTTTGAAACGTTTAACATTGCTATCAATTGTGATAGCAAATTTTGATTGAGGTCTAATAAGGGTCTAATCAGATGTTAAGATAATGAGTGTTGTTAAGTGATGTTAAGATAGTTAAGATGTTAAGACGTCTAATTCTAATAAAAAGATTGAGTTCAATTGTCAACAGGCTATGTTAAACGTTTATATATATTGAGATTGAGGTCTAATAAGGGTTTCTGACGTCAGATCTAATAAGGTCTTCTTAGACCTTATCTGACGTCAGATAAAAATTGGCTATTACCGAACTTAAGTACAGTGGCTATAAGACCTTATTGACCTATTTAGACTCAATCTTTTTATTCTGGGTTTCTGACGTCAGATCTAATAGACAATTAAGGCTAAGGTAGCCAGGTTTATTGTGTAGATAAGGTAGCCTATTAGGGACTTCACTTGTCAACAGAACTTAAGTACAGTGGCTATAAGACCTTATTGACCTATTTAGACTCAATCTTTTTATTAGAATTAGACTATACAACAACACAATACCCTTATTAGCTTTAATAACCCTTATTAGACCTCAATCTTTTTATTGTGTTTGAAACGTTTAACATTGCTATCAATTTATCACTAATGAGGTCTAATAAGGGTTTCTGACGTCAGATCTAATAGATTTTTTTGACCTATTTAGCCTATTTAGACCTATTTAGCTCTTTCTTTTTTATTAACCCTTATTAGACCTCAATCTTTTTATTGTGTTTGAAACGTTTAACATTGCTATCAATTGTGATAGCAAATTATGATTGAGGTCTAATAAGGGTTAGACCTCAATCTTTTTATTAGAATTAGACTATACAACAACACAATACCCTTATTAGCTTTAATAACCCTTATTAGACCTCAATCTTTTTATTGTGTTTGAAACGTTTAACATTGCTATCAATTTATCACTAATGAGGTCTAATAAGGGTTTCTGACGTCAGATCTAATAGATTTTTTTGACCTATTTAGCCTATTTAGACCTATTTAGCTCTTTCTTTTTTATTAACCCTTATTAGACCTCAATCTTTTTATTGTGTTTGAAACGTTTAAAATTGCTATCAATTGTGATAGCAAATTATGATTGAGGTCTAATAAGGGTTGACGTCAATATTGTGTACAATTAATTATTAATCTATAAATTATTTTTGACCTCAGATTCTGACGTCAGATTTCTGACGTCAAATCTTTTAAATCTTTTAAATCTTTTTATTGTGTTTGAAACGTTTTCTTAGATAAGGTAGCCTATTAGGGACTTCACTTGTCAACAGAACTTAAGTACAGTGGCTAAAGAGCTAAGATAAGGTAGCCTATTAGGGATATAAATGTTTATTGACCTATTTAGACTCAATCTTTTTATTAAAATTAGACTATACAACAACACAATACCCTTATTAGCTTTAATAACCCTTATTAGACCTCAATCTTTTTATTGTGTTTGAAACGTTTAACATTGCTATCAATTTATCACTAATGAGGTCTAATAAGGGTTTCTGACGTCAGATCTAATAGATTTTCTTGATAGCAATGTTAAGATAGCAATGAGGTCTAATCAGAAACCCTTATTAGACCTCAATCTTTTTATTGTGTTTGAAACGTTTAACATTGCTATCAATTGTGATAGCAAATTATGATTGAGGTCTAATAAGGGTCTAATCAGATGTTAAGATAATGAGTGTTGTTAAGTGATGTTAAGATAATTAAGATGTTAAGACGTCTAATTCTAATAAAAAGATTGAGTTCAATTGTCAACAGGCTATGTTAAACGTTTATATATATTGAGATTGAGGTCTAATAAGGGTTTCTGACGTCAGATCTAATAAGGTTTTCTTAGACCTTATCTGACGTCAGATAAAAATTGGCTATAACAGAACTTAAGTACAGTGGCTATAAGACCTTATTGACCTATTTAGAGTCAATCTTTTTATTCTGGGTTTCTGACGTCAGATCTAATAGACAATTAAGGCTAAGGTAGCCAGGTTTATTGTGTAGATAAGGTAACCTATTAGGGACTTCACTTGTCAACAGAACTTAATTACAGTGGCTATAAGACCTTATTGACCTATTTAGACTCAATCTTTTTATTAGAATTAGACTATACAACAACACAATACCCTTATTAGCTTTAATAACCCTTATTAGACCTCAATCTTTTTATTGTGTTTGAAACGTTTAACATTGCTATCAATTTATCTTTGAGTAAATTGATAGCTATAATTGATATGGCTATAAGACCTTATTGACCTATTTAGACTCGATCTTTTTATTCTGGGTTTCTGACGTCAGATCTAATAGACAATTAAGGCTAAGGTAGCCAGGTTTATTGTGTAGATAAGGTAGCCTATTAGGGACTACACTTGTCAACAGAACTTAAGTACAGTGGCTATAAAACCTTATTGACCTATTTAGACTCAATCTTTTTATTAGAATTAGACTATACAACAACACAATACCCTTATTAGCTTTAATAACCCTTATTAGACCTCAATCGTTTTATTGTGTTTGAAACGTTTAACATTGCTATCAATTTATCACTAATGAGGTCTAATAAGGGTTTCTGACGTCAGATCTAATAGATTTTTTTGACCTATTTAGCCTATTTAGACCTATTTAGCTCTTTCTTTTTTATTAAACCTTATTAGACCTCAATCTTTTTATTGTGTTTGAAACGTTTAACATTGCTATCAATTGTGATGGCAAATTATGATTGAGGTCTAATAAGGGTTGACGTCAATATTGTGTACAATTAATTATTAATCTATAAATTATTTTTGACCTCAGATTCTGACGTCAGATTTCTGACGTCAAATCTTTTAAATCTTTTAAATCTTTTTATTGTGTTTGAAACGTTTTCTTAGATAAGGTAGCCTATTAGGGACTTCACTTGTCAACAGAACTTAAATACAGTGGCTAAAGAGCTAAGATAAGGTAGCCTTTTAGGGATATAAATGTTTGTTGACCTATTTAGACTCAATCTTTTTATTAGAATTAGACTATACAACAACACAATACCCTTATTAGCTTTAATAACCCTTATTAGACCTCAATCTTTTTATTGTGTTTGAAACGTTTAACATTGCTATCAATTTATCACTAATGAAGTCTAATAAGGGTTTCTGACGTCAGATCTAATAGATTTTCTTGATAGCAATGTTAAGATAGCATTGAGGTCTAATCAGAAACCCTTATTAGACCTCAATCTTTTTATTGTGTTTGAAACGTTTAACATTGCTATCAATTGTGATAGCAAATTATGATTGAGGTCTAATAAGGGTCTAATCAGATGTTAAGATAATGAGTGTTGTTAAGTGATGTTAAGATAGTTAAGATGTTAAGACGTCTAATTCTAATAAAAAGATTGAGTTCAATTGTCAACAGGCTATGTTAAACGTTTATATATATTGAGATTGAGGTCTAATAAGGGTTTCTGACGTCAGATCTAATAAGGTCTTCTTAGACCTTATCTGACGTCAGATAAAAATTGGCTATAACAGAACTTAAGTACAGTGGCTATAAGACCTTATTGACCTATTTAGACTCAATCTTTTTATTCTGGGTTTCTGACGTCAGATCTAATAGACAATTAAGGCTAAGGTAGCCAGGTTTATTGTGTAGATAAGGTAGCCTATTAGGGACTTCACTTGTCAACAGAACTTAAGTACAGTGGCTATAAGACCTTATTGACCTATTTAGACTCAATCTTTTTATTAGAATTAGACTATACAACAACACAATACCCTTATTAGCTTTAATAACCCTTATTAGACCTCAATCTTTTTATTGTGTTTGAAACGTTTAACATTGCTATCAATTTATCACTAATGAGGTCTAATAAGGGTTTCTGACGTCAGATCTAATAGATTTTTTTGACCTATTTAGCCTATTTAGACCTATTTAGCTCTTTCTTTTTTATTAACCCTTATTAGACCTCAATCTTTTTATTGTGTTTGAAACGTTTAACATTGCTATCAATTGTGATAGCAAATTATGATTGAGGTCTAATAAGGGTTGACGTCAATATTGTGTACAATTAATTATTAATCTATAAATTATTTTTGACCTCAGATTCTGACGTCAGATTTCTGACGTCAAATCTTTTAAATCTTTTAAAACTTTTTATTGTGTTTGATACGTTTTCTTAGATAAGGTAGCCTATTAGGGACTTCACTTGTCAACAGAACTTAAGTACAGTGGCTAAAGAGCTAAGATAAGGTAGCCTATTAGGGATATAAATGTTTATTGACCTATTTAGACTCAATCTTTTATTAGAATTAGACTATACAACAACACAATACCCTTATTAGCTTAATAACCCTTATTAGACCTCAATCTTTTTATTGTGTTTGAAACGTTTAACATTGCTATCAATTTATCACTAATGAGGTCTAATAAGGGTTTCTGACGTCAGATCTAATAGATTTTCTTGATAGCAATGTTAAGATAGCAATGAGGTCTAATCAGAAACCCTTATTAGACCTCAATCTTTTTATTGTGTTTGAAACGTTTAACATTGCTATCAATTGTGATAGCAAATTATGATTGAGGTCTAATAAGGGTCTAATCAGATGTTAAGATAATGAGTGTTGTTAAGTGATGTTAAGATAGTTAAGATGTTAAGACGTCTAATTCTAATAAAAAGATTGAGTTCAATTGTCAACAGGCTACGTTAAACGTTTATATATATTGAGATTGAGGTCTAATAAGGGTTTCTGACGTCAGATCTAATAAGGTCTTCTTAGACCTTATCTGACGTCAGATAAAAATTGGCTATAACAGAACTTAAGTACAGTGGCTATAAGACCTTATTGACCTATTTAGACTCAATCTTTTTATTCTGGGTTTCTGACGTCAGATCTAATAGACAATTAAGGCTAAGGTAGCCAGGTTTATTGTGTAGATAAGGTAGCCTATTAGGGACTTCACTTGTCAACAGAACTTAAGTACAGTGGCTATAAGACCTTATTGACCTATTTAGACTCAATCTTTTTATTAGAATTAGACTATACAACAACACAATACCCTTATTAGCTTTAATAACCCTTATTAGACCTCAATCTTTTTATTGTGTTTGAAACGTTTAACATTGCTATCAATTTATCACTAATGAGGTCTAATAAGGGTTTCTGACGTCAGATCTAATAGATTTTTTTGACCTATTTAGCCTATTTAGACCTATTTAGCTCTTTCTTTTTTATTAACCCTTATTAGACCTCAATCTTTTTATTGTGTTTGAAACGTTTAACATTGCTATCAATTGTGATAGCAAATTATGATTGAGGTCTAATAAGGGTTGACGTCAATATTGTGTACAATTAATTATTAATCTATAAATTATTTTTGACCTCAGATTCTGACGTCAGATTTCTGACGTCAAATCTTTTAAATCTTTTAAAACTTTTTATTGTGTTTGAAACGTTTTCTTAGATAAGGTAGCCTATTAGGGACTTCACTTGTCAACAGAACTTAAGTACAGTGGCTAAAGAGCTAAGATAAGGTAGCCTATTAGGGATATAAATGTTTATTGACCTATTTAGACTCAATCTTTTTATTAGAATTAGACTATACAACAACACAATACCCTTATTAGCTTTAATAACCCTTATTAGACCTCAATCTTTTTATTGTGTTTGAAACGTTTAACATTGCTATCAATTTATCACTAATGAGGTCTAATAAGGGTTTCTGACGTCAGATCTAATAGATTTTCTTGATAGCAATGTTAAGATAGCAATGAGGTCTAATCAGAAACCCTTATTAGACCTCAATCTTTTTATTGTGTTTGAAACGTTTAACATTGCTATCAATTGTGATAGCAAATTATGATTGAGGTCTAATAAGGGTCTATTCAGATGTTAAGATAATGAGTGTTGTTAAGTGATGTTAAGATATTTAAGATGTTAAGACGTCTAATTCTAATAAAAAGATTGAGTTCAATTGTCAACAGGCTATGTTAAACGTTTATATATATTGAGATTGAGGTCTAATAAGGGTTTCTGACGTCAGATCTAATAAGGTCTTCTTAGACCTTATCTGACGTCAGATAAAAATTGGCTATAACAGAACTTAAGTACAGTGGCTATAAGACCTTATTGACCTATTTAGACTCAATCTTTTTATTCTGGGTTTCTGACGTCAGATCTAATAGACAATTAAGGCTAAGGTAGCCAGGTTTATTGTGTAGATAAGGTAGCCTATTAGGGACTTCACTTGTCAACAGAACTTAAGTACAGTGGCTATAAGACCTTATTGACCTATTTAGACTCAATCTTTTTATTAGAATTAGACTATACAACAACACAATACCCTTATTAGCTTTAATAACCCTTATTAGACCTCAATCTTTTTATTGTGTTTGAAACGTTTAACATTGCTATCAATTGTGATAGCAAATTATGATTGAGGTCTAATAAGGGTTGATGTCAATATTGTGTACAATTAATTATTAATCTATAAATTATTTTTGACCTCAGATTCTGACGTCAGATTTCTGACGTCAAATCTTTTAAATCTTTTAAATCTTTTTATTGTGTTTGAAACGTTTTCTTAGATAAGGTAGCCTATTAGGGACTTCACTTGTCAACAGAACTTAAGTACAGTGGCTAAAGAGCTAAGATAAGGTAGCCTATTAGGGATATAAATGTTTATTGACCAATTTAGACTCAATCTTTTTATTAGAATTAGACTATACAACAACACAAAACCCTTATTAGCTTTAATAACCCTTATTAGACCTCAATCTTTTTATTGTGTTTGAAACGTTTAACATTGCTATCAATTTATCACTAATGAAGTCTAATAAGGGTTTCTGACGTCAGATCTAATAGATTTTCTTGATAGCAATGTTAAGATAGCATTGAGGTCTAATCAGAAACCCTTATTAGACCTCAATCTTTTTATTGTGTTTGAAACGTTTAACATTGCTATCAATTGTGATAGCAAATTATGATTGAGGTCTAATAAGGGTCTAATCAGATGTTAAGATAATGAGTGTTGTTAAGTGATGTTAAGATAGTTAAGATGTTAAGACGTCTAATTCTAATAAAAAGATTGAGTTCAATTGTCAACAGGCTATGTTAAACGTTTATATATATTGAGATTGAGGTCTAATAAGGGTTTCTGACGTCAGATCTAATAAGGTCTTCTTAGACCTTATCTGACGTCAGATAAAAATTGGCTATAACAGAACTTAAGTACAGTGGCTATAAGACCTTATTGACCTATTTAGACTCAATCTTTTTATTCTGGGTTTCTGACGTCAGATCTAATAGACAATTAAGGCTAAGGTAGCCAGGTTTATTGTGTAGATAAGGTAGCCTATTAGGGACTTCACTTGTCAACAGAACTTAAGTACAGTGGCTATAAGACCTTATTGACCTATTTAGACTCAATCTTTTTATTAGAATTAGACTATACAACAACACAATACCCTTATTAGCTTTAATAACCCTTATTAGACCTCAATCTTTTTATTGTGTTTGAAACGTTTAACATTGCTATCAATTTATCACTAATGAGGTCTAATAAGGGTTTCTGACGTCAGATCTAATAGATTTTTTTGACCTATTTAGCCTATTTAGACCTACTTAGCTCTTTCTTTTTTATTAACCCTTATTAGACCTCAATCTTTTTATTGTGTTTGAAACGTTTAACATTGCTATCAATTGTGATGGCAAATTATGATTGAGGTCTAATAAGGGTTGATGTCAATATTGTGTACAATTAATTATTAATCTATAAATTATTTTTGACCTCAGATTCTGACGTCAGATTTCTGACGTCAAATCTTTTAAATCTTTTAAATCTTTTTATTGTGTTTGAAACGTTTTCTTAGATAAGGTAGCCTATAAGGGACTTCACTTGTCAACAGAACTTAAGTACAGTGGCTAAAGAGCTAAGATAAGGTAGCCTATTAGGGATATAAATGTTTGTTGACCTATTTAGACTCAATCTTTTTATTAGAATTAGACTATACAACAACACAATACCCTTATTAGCTTTAATAACCCTTATTAGACCTCAATCTTTTTATTGTGTTTGAAACGTTTAACATTGCTATCAATTTATCACTAATGAAGTCTAATAAGGGTTTCTGACGTCAGATCTAATAGATTTTCTTGATAGCAATGTTAAGATAGCATTGAGGTCTAATCAGAAACCCTTATTAGACCTCAATCTTTTTATTGTGTTTGAAACGTTTAACATTGCTATCAATTGTGATAGCAAATTATGATTGAGGTCTAATAAGGGTCTAATCAGATGTTAAGATAATGAGTGTTGTTAAGTGATGTTAAGATAGTTAAGATGTTAAGACGTCTAATTCTAATAAAAAGATTGAGTTCAATTGTCAACAGGCTATGTTAAACGTTTATATATATTGAGATTGAGGTCTAATAAGGGTTTCTGACGTCAGATCTAATAAGGTCTTCTTAGACCTTATCTGACGTCAGATAAAAATTGGCTATAACAGAACTTAAGTACAGTGGCTATAAGACCTTATTGACCTATTTAGACTCAATCTTTTTATTCTGGGTTTCTGACGTCAGATCTAATAGACAATTAAGGCTAAGGTAGCCAGGTTTATTGTGTAGATAAGGTAGCCTATTAGGGACTTCACTTGTCAACAGAACTTAAGTACAGTGGCTATAAGACCTTATTGACCTATTTAGACTCAATCTTTTTATTAGAATTAGACTATACAACAACACAATACCCTTATTAGCTTTAATAACCCTTATTAGACCTCAATCTTTTTATTGTGTTTGAAACGTTTAACATTGCTATCAATTTATCACTAATGAGGTCTAATAAGGGTTTCTGACGTCAGATCTAATAGATTTTTTTGACCTATTTAGCCTATTTAGACCTACTTAGCTCTTTCTTTTTTATTAACCCTTATTAGACCTCAATCTTTTTATTGTGTTTGAAACGTTTAACATTGCTATCAATTGTGATGGCAAATTATGATTGAGGTCTAATAAGGGTTGATGTCAATATTGTGTACAATTAATTATTAATCTATAAATTATTTTTGACCTCAGATTCTGACGTCAGATTTCTGACGTCAAATCTTTTAAATCTTTTAAATCTTTTTATTGTGTTTGAAACGTTTTCTTAGATAAGGTAGCCTATAAGGGACTTCACTTGTCAACAGAACTTAAGTACAGTGGCTAAAGAGCTAAGATAAGGTAGCCTATTAGGGATATAAATGTTTGTTGACCTATTTAGACTCAATCTTTTTATTAGAATTAGACTATACAACAACACAATACCCTTATTAGCTTTAATAACCCTTATTAGACCTCAATCTTTTTATTGTGTTTGAAACGTTTAACATTGCTATCAATTTATCACTAATGAGGTCTAATAAGGGTTTCTGACGTCAGATCTAATAGATTTTCTTGATAGCAATGTTAAGATAGCAATGAGGTCTAATCAGAAACCCTTATTAGACCTCAATCTTTTTATTGTGTTTGAAACGTTTAACATTGCTATCAATTGTGATAGCAAATTATGATTGAGGTCTAATAAGGGTCTAATCAGATGTTAAGATAATGAGTGTTGTTAAGTGATGTTAAGATAGTTAAGATGTTAAGACGTCTAATTCTAATAAAAAGATTGAGTTCAATTGTCAACAGGCTATGTTAAACGTTTATATATATTGAGATTGAGGTCTAATAAGGGTTTCTGACGTCAGATCTAATAAGGTCTTCTTAGACCTTATCTGACGTCAGATAAAAATTGGCTATAACAGAACTTAAGTACAGTGGCTATAAGACCTTATTGACCTATTTAGACTCAATCTTTTTATTCTGGGTTTCTGACGTCAGATCTAATAGACAATTAAGGCTAAGGTAGCCAGGTTTATTGTGTAGATAAGGTAGCCTATTAGGGACTTCACTTGTCAACAGAACTTAAGTACAGTGGCTATAAGACCTTATTGACCTATTTAGACTCAATCTTTTTATTAGAATTAGACTATACAACAACACAATACCCTTATTAGCTTTAATAACCCTTATTAGACCTCAATCTTTTTATTGTGTTTGAAACGTTTAACATTGCTATCAATTTATCACTAATGAGGTCTAATAAGGGTTTCTGACGTCAGATCTAATAGATTTTTTTGACCTATTTAGCCTATTTAGACCTATTTAGCTCTTTCTTTTTTATTAACCCTTATTAGACCTCAATCTTTTTATTGTGTTTGAAACGTTTAACATTGCTATCAATTGTGATAGCAAATTATGATTGAGGTCTAATAAGGGTTGACGTCAATATTGTGTACAATTAATTATTAATCTATAAATTATTTTTGACCTCAGATTCTGACGTCAGATTTCTGACGTCAAATCTTTTTAATCTTTTAAATCTTTTTATTGTGTTTGAAACGTTTTCTTAGATAAGGTAGCCTATTAGGGACTTCACTTGTCAACAGAACTTAAGTACAGTGGCTAAAGAGCTAAGATAAGGTAGCCTATTAGGGATATAAATGTTTATTGACCTATTTAGACTCAATCTTTTTATTAGAATTAGACTATACAACAACACAATACCCTTATTAGCTTTAATAACCCTTATTAGACCTCAATCTTTTTATTGTATTTGAAACGTTTAACATTGCTATCAATTTATCACTAATGAGGTCTAATAAGGGTTTCTGACGTCAGATCTAATAGATTTTCTTGATAGCAATGTTAAGATAGCAATGAGGTCTAATCAGAAACCCTTATTAGACCTCAATCTTTTTATTGTGTTTGAAACGTTTAACATTGCTATCAATTGTGATAGCAAATTATGATTGAGGTCTAATAAGGGTCTAATCAGATGTTAAGATAATGAGTGTTGTTAAGTGATGTTAAGATAGTTAAGATGTTAAGACGTCTAATTCTAATAAAAAGATTGAGTTCAATTGTCAAAAGGCTATGTTAAACGTTTATATATATTGAGATTGAGGTCTAATAAGGGTTTCTGACGTCAGATCTAATAAGGTCTTCTTACACCTTATCTGACGTCAGATAAAAATTGGCTATAACAGAACTTAAGTACAGTGGCTATAAGACCTTATTGACCTATTTAGACTCAATCTTTTTATTCTGGGTTTCTGACGTCAGATCTAATAGACAATTAAGGCTAAGGTAGCCAGGTTTATTGTGTAGATAAGGTAGCCTATTAGGGACTTCACTTGTCAACAGAACTTAAGTACAGTGGCTATAAGACCTTATTGACCTATTTCGACTCAATCTTTTTATTAGAATTAGACTATACAACAACACAATACCCTTATTAGCTTTAATAACCCTTATTAGACCTCAATCTTTATATTGTGTTTGAAACTTTTAACATTGCTATCAATTGTGATAGCAAATTATGATTGAGGTCTAATAAGGGTTGACGTCAATATTGTGTACAATTAATTATTAATCTATAAATTATTTTTGACCTCAGATTCTGACGTCAGATTTCTGACGTCAAATCTTTTAAATCTTTTAAATCTTTTTATTGTGTTTGAAACGTTTTCTTAGATAAGGTAGCCTATTAGGGACTTCACTTGTCAACAGAACTTAAGTACAGTGGCTAAAGAGCTAAGATAAGGTAGCCTATTAGGGATATAAATGTTTATTGACCTATTTAGACTCAATCTTTTTATTAGAATTAGACTATACAACAACAAAATACCCTTATTAGCTTTAATAACCCTTATTAGACCTCAATCTTTTTATTGTGTTTGAAACGTTTAACATTGCTATCAATTTATCACTAATGAGGTCTAATAAGGGTTTCTGACGTCAGATCTAATAGATTTTCTTGATAGCAATGTTAAGATAGCAATGAGGTCTAATCAGAAACCCTTATTAGAACTCAATCTTTTTATTGTGTTTGAAACGTTTAACATTGCTATCAATTGTGATAGCAAATTATGATTGAGATCTAATAAGGGTCTAATCAGATGTTAAGATAATGAGTGTTGTTAAGTGATGTTAAGATAGTTAAGATGTTAAGACGTCTAATTCTAATAAAAAGATTGATTTCAATTGTCAACAGGCTATGTTAAACGTTTATATATATTGAGATTGAGGTCTAATAAGGGTTTCTGACGTCAGATCTAATAAGGTCTTCTTAGACCTTATCTGACGTCAGATAAAAATTGGCTATAACAGAACTTAAGTACAGTGGCTATAAGACCTTATTGACCTATTTAGACTCAATCTTTTTATTCTGGGTTTCTGACATCAGATCTAATAGACAATTAAGGCTAAGGTAGCCAGGTTTATTGTGTAGATAAGGTAGCCTATTAGGGACTTCACTTGTCAACAGAACTTAAGTACAGTGGCTATAAGACCTTATTGACCTATTTAGACTCAATCTTTTTATTAGAATTAGACTATACAACAACACAATACCCTTATTAGCTTTAATAACCCTTATTAGACCTCAATCTTTTTATTGTGTTTGAAACGTTTAACATTGCTATCAATTTATCACCAATGAGGTCTAATAAGGGTTTCTGACGTCAGATCTAATAGATTTTTTTGACCTATTTAGCCTATTTAGACCTATTTAGCTCTTTCTTTTTTATTAACCCTTATTAGACCTCAATCTTTTTATTGTGTTTGAAACGTTTAACATTGCTATCATTTGTGATAGCAAATTATGATTGAGGTCTAATAAGGGTTGACGTCAATATTGTGTACAATTAATTATTAATCTATAAATTATTTTTGACCTCAGATTCTGACGTCAGATTTCTGACGTCAAATCTTTTAAATCTTTTAAATCTTTTTATTGTGTTTGAAACGTTTTCTTAGATAAGGTAGCCTATTAGGGACTTCACTTGTCAACAGAACTTAAGTACAGTGGCTAAAGAGCTAAGATAAGGTAGCCTATTAGGGATATAAATGTTTATTGACCTATTTAGACTCAATCTTTTTATTAGAATTAGACTATACAACAACACAATACCCTTATTAGCTTTAATAACCCTTATTAGACCTCAATCTTTTTATTGTGTTTGAAACGTTTAACATTGCTATCAATTTATCACTAATGAGGTCTAATAAGGGTTTCTGACGTCAGATCTAATAAATTTTCTTGATAGCAATGTTAAGATAGCAATGAGGTCTAATCAGAAACCCTTATTAGACCTCAATCTTTTTATTGTGTTTGAAACGTTTAACATTGCTATCAATTGTGATAGCAAATTATGATTGAGGTCTAATAAGGGTCTAATCAAATGTTAAGATAATGAGTGTTGTTAAGTGATGTTAAGATAGTTAAGATGTTAAGACGTCTAATTCTAATAAAAAGATTGAGTTCAATTGTCAACAGGCTATGTTAAACGTTTATATATATTGAGATTGAGGTCTAATAAGGGTTTCTGACGTCAGATCTAATAGACAATTAAGGCTAAGGTAGCCAGGTTTATTGTGTAGATAAGGTAGCCTATTAGGGACTTCACTTGTCAACAGAACTTAAGTACAGTGGCTATAAGACCTTATTGACCTATTTAGACTCAATCTTTTTATTAGAATTAGACTATACAACAACACAATACCCTTATTAGCTTTAATAACCCTTATTAGACCTCAATCTTTTTATTGTGTTTGAAACGTTTAACATTGCTATCAATTTATCACTAATGAGGTCTAATAAGGGTTTCTGACGTCAGATCTAATAGATTTTTTTGACCTATTTAGCCTATTTAGACCTATTTAGCTCTTTCTTTTTTATTAACCCTTATTAGACCTCAATCTTTTTATTGTGTTTGAAACGTTTAACAGTGCTATCAATTGTGATAGCAAATTATGATTGAGGTCTAATAAGGGTTGACGTCAATATTGTGTACAACTAATTATTAATCTATAAATTATTTTTGACCTCAGATTCTGACATAAGATTTCTGACGTCAAATCTTTTAAATCTTTTAAATATTTTTATTGTGTTTGAAACGTTTTCTTAGATAAGGTAGCCTATTAGGGACTTCACTTGTCAACAGAACTTAAGTACAGTGGCTAAAGAGCTAAGATAAGGTAGCCTATTAGGGATATAAATGTTTATTGACCTATTTAGACTCAATCTTTTTATTAGAATTAGACTATACAACAACACAATACCCTTATAAGCTTTAATAACCCTTATTAGACCTCAATCTTTTTATTGTGTTTGAAACGTTTAACATTGCTATCAATTTATCACTAATGAGGTCTAATAAGGGTTTCTGACGTCAGATCTAATAGATTTTCTTGATAGCAATGTTAAGATAGCAATGAGGTCTAATCAGAAACCCTTATTAGACCTCAATCTTTTTATTGTGTTTGAATCGTTTAACATTGCTATCAATTGTGATAGCAAATTATGATTGAGATCTAATAAGGGTCTAATCAGATGTTAAGATAATGAGTGTTGTTAAGTGATGTTAAGATAGTTAAGATGTTAAGACGTCTAATTCTAATAAAAAGATTGAGTTCAATTGTCAACAGGCTATGTTAAACGTTTATATATATTGAGATTGAGGTCTAATAAGGGTTTCTGATGTCAGATCTAATAAGGTCTTCTTAGACCTTATCTGACGTCAGATAAAAATTGGCTATAACAGAACTTAATTACAGTGGCTATAAGACCTTATTGACCTATTTAGACTCAATCTTTTTATCCTGGGTTTCTGACGTCAGATCTAATAGACAATTAAGGCTAAGGTAGCCAGGTTTATTGTGTAGATAAGGTAGCCTATTAGGGACTTCACTTGTCAACAGAACTTAAGTACAGTGGCTATAAGACCTTATTGACCTATTTAGACTCAATCTTTTTATTAGAATTAGACTATACAACAACACAATACCCTTATTAGCTTTAATAACCGTTATTAGACCTCAATCTTTTTATTGTGTTTGAAACGTTTAACATTGCTATTAATTTATCACTAATGAGGTCTAATAAGGGTTTCTGACGTCAGATCTAATAGATTTTTTTGACCTATTTAGCCTATTTAGACCTATTTAGCTCTTTCTTTTTTATTAACCCTTATTAGACCTCAATCTTTTTATTGTGTTTGAAACGTTTAACATTGCTATCAATTGTGATAGCAAATTATGATTGAGGTCTAATAAGGGTTGACGTCAATATTGTGTACAATTAATTATTAATCTATAAATTATTTTTGACCTCAGATTCTGACGTCAGATTTCTGACGTCAAATCTTTTAAATCTTTTAAATCTTTTTATTGTGTTTGAAACGTTTTCTTAGATAAGGTAGCCTATTAGGGACTTCACTTGTCAACAGAACTTAAGTACAGTGGCTAAAGAGCTAAGATAAGGTAGCCTATTAGGGATATAAATGTTTATTGACCTATTTAGACTCAATCTTTTTATTAGAATTAGACTATACAACAACACAATACCCTTATTAGCTTTAATAACCCTTATTAGACCTCAATCTTTTTATTGTGTTTGAAACGTTTAACATTGCTATCAATTTATCACTAATGAGGTCTAATAAGGGTTTCTGACGTCAGATCTAATAGATTTTCTTGATAGCAATGTTAAGATAGCAATGAGGTCTAATCAGAAACCCTTATTAGACCTCAATCTTTTTATTGTGTTTGAAACGTTTAACATTGCTATCAATTGTGATAGCAAATTATGATTGAGGTCTAATAAGGGTCTAATCAGATGTTAAGATAATGAGTGTTGTTAAGTGATGTTAAGATAGTTAAGATGTTAAGACGTCTAATTCTAATAAAAAGATTGAGTTCAATTGTCAACAGGCTATGTTAAACGTTTATATATATTGAGATTGAGGTGTAATAAGGGTTTCTGACGTCAGATCTAATAGACAATTAAGGCTAAGGTAGCCAGGTTTATTGTGTAGATAAGGTAGCCTATTAGGGACTTCACTTGTCAACAGAACTTAAGTACAGTGGCTATAAGACCTTATTGACCTATTTAGACTCAATCTTTTTATTAGAATTAGACTATACAACAACACAATACCCTTATTAGCTTTAATAACCGTTATTAGACCTCAATCTTTTTATTGTGTTTGAAACGTTTAACATTGCTATTAATTTATCACTAATGAGGTCTAATAAGGGTTTCTGACGTCAGATCTAATAGATTTTTTTGACCTATTTAGCCTATTTAGACCTATTTAGCTCTTTTTTTTTATTAACCCTTATTAGACCTCAATCTTTTTATTGTGTTTGAAACGTTTAACATTGCTATCAATTGTGATAGCAAATTATGATTGAGGTCTAATAAGGGTTGACGTCAATATTGTGTACAATTAATTATTAATCTATAAATTATTTTTGACCTCAGATTCTGACGTCAGATTTCTGACGTCAAATCTTTTAAATCTTTTAAATCTTTTTATTGTGTTTGAAACGTTTTCTTAGATAAGGTAGCCTATTAAGGATATAAATGTTTATTGACCTATTTAGACTCAATCTTTTTATTAGAAATAGACTATACAACAACACAATACCCTTATTAGCTTTAATAACCCTTATTAGACCTCAATCTTTTTATTGTGTTTGAAACGTTTAACATTGCTATCAATTTATCACTAATGAGGTCTAATAAGGGTTTCTGACGTCAGATCTAATAGATTTTCTTGATAGCAATGTTAAGATAGCAATGAGGTCTAATCAGAAACCCTTATTAGACCTCAATCTTTTTATTGTGTTTGAAACGTTTAACATTGCTATCAATTGTGATAGAAAATTATGATTGAGGTCTAATAAGGGTCTAATCAGATGTTAAGATAATGAGTGTTGTTAAGTGATGTTAAGATAGTTAAGATGTTAAGACGTCTAATTCTAATAAAAAGATTGAGTTCAATAGTCAACAGGCTATGTTAAACGTTTATATATATTGAGATTGAGGTCTAATAAGGGTTTCTGACGTCAGATCTAATAAGGTCTTCTTAGACCTTATCTGACGTCAGATAAAAATTGGCTATAACAGAACTTAAGTACAGTGGCTATAAGACCTTATTGACCTATTTAGACTCAATCTTTTTATTCTGGGTTTCTGACGTCAGATCTAATAGACAATTAAGGCTAAGGTAGCCAGGTTTATTGTGTAGATAAGGTAGCCTATTAGGGACTTCACTTGTCAACAGAACTTAAGTACAGTGGCTATAAGACCTTATTGACATATTTAGACTCAATCTTTTTATTAGAATTAGGACTATACAACAACACAATACCCTTATTAGCTTTAATAACCCTTATTAGACCTCAATCTTTTTATTGTGTTTGAAACGTTTAACATTGCTATCAATTTATCACTAATGAGGTCTAATAAGGGTTTCTGACGTCAGATCTAATAGATTTTTTTGACCTATTTAGCCTATTTAGACCTATTTAGTTCTTTCTTTTTTATTAACCCTTATTAGACCTTAATCTTTTTATTGTGTTTGAAACGTTTAACATTGCTATCAATTGTGATAGCAAATTATGATTGAGGTCTAATAAGGGTTGACGTCAATATTGTGTACAATTAATTATTAATCTATAAATTATTTTTGACCTCAGATTCTGACGTCAGATTTCTGACGTCAAATCTTTTAAATCTTTTAAATCTTTTTATTGTGTTTGAAACGTTTTCTTAGATAAGGTAGCCTATTAGGGACTTCACTTGTCAACAGAACTTAAGTACAGTGGCTAAAGAGCTAAGATAAGGTAGCCTATTAGGGATATAAATGTTTATTGACCTATTTAGACTCAATCTTTTTATTAGAATTAGACTATACAACAACACAATACCCTTATTAGCTTTAATAATCCTTATTAGACCTCAATCTTTTTATTGTGTTTGAAACGTTTAACATTTCTATCAATTTATCACTAATGAGGTCTAATAAGGGTTTCTGACGTCAGATCTAATAGATTTTCTTGATAGCAATGTTAAGATAGCAATGAGGTCTAATCAGAAACCCTTATTAGACCTCAATCTTTTTATTGTATTTGAAACGTTTAACATTGCTATCAATTGTGATAGCAAATTATGATTGAGGTCTAATAAGGGTCTAATCAGATGTTAAGATAATGAGTGTTGTTAAGTGATGTTAAGATAGTTAAGATGTTAAGACGTCTAATTCTAATAAAAAGATTGAGTTCAATTGTCAACAGGCTATGTTAAACGTTTATATATATTGAGATTGAGGTCTAATAAGGGTTTCTGACGTCAGATCTAATAAGGTCTTCTTAGACCTTATCTGACGTCAGATAAAAATTGGCTATAACAGAACTTAAGTACAGTGGCTATAAGACCTTATTGACCTATTTAGACTCAATCTTTTTATTCTGGGTTTCTGACGTCAGATCTAATAGACAATTAAGGCTAAGGTAGCCAGGTTTATTGTGTAGATAAGGTAGCTTATTAGGGACTTCACTTGTCAACAGAACTTAAGTACAGTGGCGATAAGACCTTATTGACCTATTTAGACTCAATCTTTTTATTAGAATTAGACTATACAACAACAAAATACCCTTATTAGCTTTAATAACCCTTATTAGACCTCAATCTTTTTATTGTGTTTGAAACGTTTAACATTGCTATCAATTTATCACTAATGAGGTCTAATAAGGGTTTCTGACGTCAGATCTAATAGATTTTTTTGACCTATTTAGCCTATTTAGACCTATTTAGCTCTTTCTTTTTTATTAACCCTTATTAGACCTCAACCTTTTTATCGTGTTTGAAACGTTTAACATTGCTATCAATTGTGATAGCAAATTATGATTGAGATCTAATAAGGGTTGACGTCAATATTGTGTACAATTAATTATTAATCTATAAATTATTTTTGACCTCAGATTCTGACGTCAGATTTCTGACGTCAAATCTTTTAAATCTTTTAAATCTTTTTATTGTGTTTGAAACGTTTTCTTAGATAAGGAAGCCTATTAGGGACTTCACTTGTCAACAGAACTTAAGTACAGTGGCTAAAGAGCTAAGATAAGGTAGCCTATTAGGGATATAAATGTTTATTGACCTATTTAGACTCAATCTTTTTATTAGAATTAGACTATACAACAACACAATACCCTTATTAGCTTTAATAACCCTTATTAGACCTCAATCTTTTTATTGTGTTTGAAACGTTTAACATTGCTATCAATTTATCACTAATGAGGTCTAATAAGGGTTTCTGACGTCAGATTTAATAGATTTTCTTGATAGCAATGTTAAGATAGCAATGAGGTCTAATCAGAAACCCTTATTAGACCCCAATCTTTTTATTGTGTTTGAAACGTTTAACATTGCTATCAATTGTGATAGCAAATTATGATTGAGGTCTAATAAGGGTCTAATCAGATGTTAAGATAATGAGTGTTGTTAAGTGATGTTAAGATAGTTAAGATGTTAAGACGTCTAATTCTAATAAAAAGATTGAGTTCAATTGTCAACAGGCTATGTTAAACGTTTATATATATTGAGATTGAGGTCTAATAAGGGTTTCTGACGTCAGATCTAATAAGGTCTTCTTAGACCTTATCTGACGTCAGAGAAAAATTGGCTATAACAGAACTTAAGCACAGTGGCTATAAGACCTTATTGACCTATTTAGACTCAATCTTTTTATTCTGGGTTTCTGACGTCAGATCTAATAGACAATTAAGGCTAAGGTAGCCAGGTTTATTGTGTAGATAAGGTAGCCTATTAGGGACTTCACTTGTCAACAGAACTTAAGTACAGTGGCTATAAGACCTTATTGACCTATTTAGACTCAATCTTTTTATTAGAATTAGACTATACAACAACACAATACCCTTATTAGCTTTAATAACCCTTATTAGACCTCAATCTTTTTATTGTGTTTGAAACGTTTAACATTGCTATCAATTTATCACTAATGAAGTCTAATAAGGGTTTCTGACGTCAGATCTAATAGATTTTTTTGACCTATTTAGCCTATTTAGACCTATTTAGCTCTTTCTTTTTTATTAACCCTTATTAGACCTCAATCTTTTTATTGTGTTTGAAACGTTTAACATTGCTATCAATTGTGATAGCAAATTATGATTGAGGTCTAATAAGGGTTGACGTCAATATTGTGTACAATTAATTATTAATCTATAAATTATTTTTGACCTCAGATTCTGACGTCAGATTTCTGACGTCATATCTTTTAAATCTTTTAAATCTTTTTATTGTGTTTGAAACGTTTTCTTAGATAAGGTAGCCTATTAGGGACTTCACTTGTCAACAGAACTTAAGTACAGTGGCTAAAGAGCTAAGATAAGGTAGCCTATTAGGGATATAAATGTTTATTGACCTATTTAGACTCAATCTTTTTATTAGAATTAGACTATACAACAACACAATACCCTTATTAGCTTTAATAACCCTTATTAGACCTCAATCTTTTTATTGTGTTTGAAACGTTTAACATTGCTATCAATTTATCACTAATGAGGTCTAATAAGGGTTTCTGACGTCAGATCTAATAGATTTTCTTGATAGCAATGTTAAGATAGCAATGAGGTCTAATCAGAAACCCTTATTAGACCTCAATCTTTTTATTGTGTTTGAAACGTTTAACATTGCTATCAATTGTGATAGCAAATTATGATTGAGGTCTAATAAGGGTCTAATCAGATGTTAAGATAATGAGTGTTGTTAAGTGATGTTAAGATAGTTAAGATGTTAAGACGTCTAATTCTAATAAAAAGATTGAGTTCAATTGTCAACAGGCTATGTTAAACGTTTATATATATTGAGATTGAGGTCTAATAAGGGTTTCTGACGTCAGATCTAATAAGGTCTTCTTAGACCTTATCTGACGTCAGATAAAAATTGGCTATAACAGAACTTAAGTACAGTGGCTATAAGACCTTATTGACCTATTTAGACTCAATCTTTTTATTCTGGGTTTCTGACGTCAGATCTAATAGACAATTAAGGCTAAGGTAGCCAGGTTTATTGTGTAGATAAGGTAGCCTATTAGGGACTTCACTTGTCAACAGAACTTAAGTACAGTGGCTATAAGACCTTATTGACCTATTTAGACTCAATCTTTTTATTAGAATTAGACTATACAACAACACAATACCCTTATTAGCTTTAATAACCCTTATTAGACCTCAATCTTTTTATTGTGTTTGAAACGTTTAACATTGCTATCAATTTATCACTAATGAGGTCTAATAAGGGTTTCTGACGTCAGATCTAATAGATTTTTTTGACCTATTTAGCCTATTTAGACCTATTTAGCTCTTTCTTTTTATTAACCCTTATTAGACCTTAATCTTTTTATTGTGTTTGAAACGTTTAACATTGCTATCAATTGTGATAGCAAATTATGATTGAGGTCTAATAAGGGTTGACGTCAATATTGTGTACAATTAATTATTAATCTATAAATTATTTTTGACCTCAGATTCTGACGTCAGATTTCTGACGTCAAATCTTTTAAATCTTTTAAATCTTTTTATTGTGTTTGAAACGTTTTCTTAGATAAGGTAGCCTATTAGGGACTTCACTTGTCAACAGAACTTAAGTACAGTGGCTAAAGAGCTAAGATAAGGTAGCCTATTAGGGATATAAATGTTTATTGACCTATTTAGACTCAATCTTTTTATTAGAATTAGACTATACAACAACACAATACCCTTATTAGCTTTAATAATCCTTATTAGACCTCAATCTTTTTATTGTGTTTGAAACGTTTAACATTGCTATCAATTTATCACTAATGAGGTCTAATAAGGGTTTCTGACGTCAGATCTAATAGATTTTCTTGATAGCAATGTTAAGATAGCAATGAGGTCTAATCAGAAACCCTTATTAGACCTCAATCTTTTTATTGTATTTGAAACGTTTAACATTGCTATCAATTGTGATAGCAAATTATGATTGAGGTCTAATAAGGGTCTAATCAGATGTTAAGATAATGAATGTTGTTAAGTGATGTTAAGATAGTTAAGATGTTAAGACGTCTAATTCTAATAAAAAGATTGAGTTCAATTGTCAACAGGCTATGTTAAACGTTTATATATATTGAGATTGAGGTCTAATAAGGGTTTCTGACGTCAGATCTAATAAGGTCTTCTTAAACCTTATCTGACGTCAGATAAAAATTGGCTATAACAGAACTTAAGTACAGTGGCTATAAGACCTTATTGACCTATTTAGACTCAATCTTTTTATTCTGGGTTTCTGACGTCAGATCTAATAGACAATTAAGGCTAAGGTAGCCAGGTTTATTGTGTAGATAAGGTAGCCTATTAGGGACTTCACTTGTCAACAGAACTTAAGTACAGTGGCTATAAGACCTTATTGACCTATTTAGACTCAATCTTTTTATTAGAATTAGACTATACAACAACACAATACCCTTATTAGCTTTAATAACCCTTATTAGACCTCAATCTTTTTATTGTGTTTGAAACGTTTAACATTGCTATCAATTTATCACTAATGAGGTCTAATAAGGGTTTCTGACGTCAGATCTAATAGATTTTTTTTGACCTATTTAGCCTATTTAGACCTATTTAGCTCTTTCTTTTTTATTAACCCTTATTAGACCTCAATCTTTTTATCGTGTTTGAAACGTTTAACATTGCTATCAATTGTGATAGCAAATTATGATTGAGGTCTAATAAGGGTTGACGTCAATATTGTGTACAATTAATTATTAATCTATAAATTATTTTTGACCTCAGATTCTGACGTCAGATTTCTGACGTCAAATCTTTTAAATCTTTTAAATCTTTTTATTATGTTTGAAACGTTTTCTTAGATAAGGAAGCCTATTAGGGACTTCACTTGTCAACAGAACTTAAGTACAGTGGCTAAAGAGCTAAGATAAGGTAGCCTATTAGGGATATAAATGTTTATTGACCTATTTAGACTCAATCTTTTTATTAGAATTAGACTATACAACAACACAATACCCTTATTAGCTTTAATAACCCTTATTAGACCTCAATCTTTTTATTGTGTTTGAAACGTTTAACATTGCTATCAATTTATCACTAATGAGGTCTAATAAGGGTTTCTGACGTCAGATCTAATAGATTTTCTTGATAGCAATGTTAAGATAGCAATGAGGTCTAATCAGAAACCCTTATTAGACCCCAATCTTTTAATTGTGTTTGAAACGTTTAACATTGCTATCAATTGTGATAGCAAATTATGATTGAGGTCTAATAAGGGTCTAATCAGATGTTAAGATAATGAGTGTTGTTAAGTGATGTTAAGATAGTTAAGATGTTAAGACGTCTAATTCTAATAAAAAGATTGAGTTCAATTGTCAACAGGCTATGTTAAACGTTTATATATATTGAGATTGAGGTCTAATAAGGGTTTCTGACGTCAGATCTAATAAGGTCTTCTTAGACCTTATCTGACGTCAGATAAAAATTGGCTATAACAGAACTTAAGTACAGTGGCTATAAGACCTTATTGACCTATTTAGACTCAATCTTTTTATTCTGGGTTTCTGACGTCAGATCTAATAGACAATTAAGGCTAAGGTAGCCAGGTTTATTGTGTAGATAAGGTAGCCTATTAGGGACTTCACTTGTCAACAGAACTTAAGTACAGTGGCTATAAGACCTTATTGACCTATTTAGACTCAATCTTTTTATTAGAATTAGACTATACAACAACACAATACCCTTATTAGCTTTAATAACCCTTATTAGACCTCAATCTTTTTATTGTGTTTGAAACGTTTAACATTGCTATCAATTTATCACTAATGAGGTCTAATAAGGGTTTCTGACGTCAGATCTAATATATTT
>NW_027064609.1:0-25290 GCF_032884065.1 Artemia franciscana
AAGAGCCTTTAATCACATTCTTTACCATGTGCAATCATAAAATAGTCTAATATCTTCATTTTTTCAACATACGTAGCTATTACCCTCGAAAACTAAAACTTTTGAAATAGGAAAAGAGCCTTTAATCACATTCTTTACGATTTGCACTCATAAAATAGTCTAATATCTTCATTTTTTCAACATACATAGCTATTACCCTCGAAAACTAAAACTTTTGAAATAGGAAAAGAGCCTTTAATCACATTCTTTACCATTTGCAATCATAAAATAGTCTAATATCTTCATTTTTTCAACATACGTAGCTATTACCCTCGAAAACTAAAACTTTTGACATAGGAAAAGAGCCTCTAATCACATTCTTTACCATTTGCAATCATAAAATAGTCTAATATCTTCATTTTTTCAGCATACGTAGCTATCACCCTCGAAAACTAAAACTTTTGAAATAGGAAAAGAGCCTTTAATCGCATTCTTTACCATGTGCAATCATAAAATAGTCTAATATCTTCATTTTTTCAACATAGGTAGCTATTACCCTCGAAAACTAAAACTTTTGAAATAAGAAAAGAGCCTTTAATCACATTCTTTACCATTTGCAATCATAAAATAGTCTAATATCTTCATTTTTTCAACATACGTAGCTATTACCCTCGAAAACTAAAACTTTTGAAATAGGAAAAGAGCCTTTAATCACATTCTTTACCATTTGCATTCATAAAATAGTCTAATATCTTCATTTTTTTCAACATACGTAGCTATTACCCTCGAAAACTAAAACTTTTGAAATAGGAAAAGAGCCTTTAATCACATTCTTTACCATTTGCAATCATAAAATTGTCTAATATCTTCATTTTTTCAACATACGTAGCTATTACCCTCGAAAACTAAAACTTTTGAAATAGGAAAAGAGCCTTTAATCACATTCTTTACCATGTGCAATCATAAAATAGTCTAATATCTTCATTTTTTCAACATACTTAGCTATTACCCTCGAAAACTAAAACTTTTGAAATAGGAAAAGAGCCTTTATTCACATTCTTTACCATGTGCAATCATAAAATAGTCTAATTTCTTCATATTTTCAGCATACGTAGCTATTACCCTCGAAAACTAAAACTTTTGAAATAGGAAAAGAGCCTTTAATCACATTCTTTACCATTTGCAATCATAAAATAGTCTAATATCTTCTTTTTTTCAACATACTTAGCTATTACCCTCGAAGACTAAAACTTTTGAAATAGGAAAAGAGCCTTTAAGCACATGCTTTACCATGTGCAATCATAAAATTGTCTAATATCTTCATTTTTCAACATACGTAGCTATTACCCTCGAAAACTAAAACTTTTGAAATAGGAAAAGAGCCTTTAATCACATTCTTTACCATTTGCAATCATAAAATAGTCTAATATCTTAATTTTTTCAACATACGTAGCTATTACCCTCGAAAACTAAAACTTTTGAAATAGGAAAAGAGCCTTTAATCACAATCTTCACCATGTGCAATCATAAAACAGTCTAATATCTTCATTTCTTCAAAATACGTAGCTATTACCCTCAAAAACTAAAACTTTTGACATAGGAAAAGAGCCTTTAATCACATTCTTTACCATTTGCAATCATAAAATAGTCTAATATCTTCATTTTTTCAACATACGTAGCTATTACCCTCGAAAACTAAAACTTTTGAAATAGGAAAAGATTTTTTAATCACATTCTTTACCATGTGCAATCATAAAATAGTCTAATATCTTCATTTTTTCAGCATACGTAGCTATTACCCTCGAAAACAAAAACTTTTGAAATAGTAAAAGAGCCTTTAATCACATTCTTTACCATGTGTAATCATAAAATAGTCTAATATCTTCATTTTTTTCAACATACGTAGCTATTACCCTCGAAAACTAAAACTTTTGAAATAGGAAAAGAGCCTTTAATCACATTCTTTACCATTTGCAATCATAAAATAGTCTAATATCTTCTTTTTTTCAACATACGTAGCTATTACCCTCGAAAACTAAAACTTTTGAAATAGGAAAAGAGCCTTTAAGCACATGCTTTACCATGTGCAATCATAAAATTGTCTAATATCTTCATTTTTTCAACATACGTAGCTATTACCCTCGAAAACTAAAACTTTTGAAATAGGAAAAGAGCCTTTAATCACATTCTTTACCATTTGCAATCATAAAATAGTCTAATATCTTAATTTTTTCAACATACGTAGCTATTACCCTCGAAAACTAAAACTTTTGAAATAGGAAAAGAGCCTTTAATCACATTCTTTACCATGTGCAATCATAAAATAGTCTAATATCTTCATTTCTTCAACATACGTAGCTATTACCCTCAAAAACTAAAACTTTTGACATAGGAAAAGAGCCTTTAATCACATTCTTTACCATTTGCAATCATAAAATAGTCTAATATCTTCATTTTTTCAACATACGTAGCTATTACCCTCGAAAACTAAAACTTTTTAAATAGGAAAAGATTTTTTAATCACATTCTTTACCATATGCAATCATAAAATAGTCTAATATCTTCATTTTTTCAGCATACGCAGCTATTACCCTCGAAAACTAAAACTTTTGAAATAGGAAAAGAGCCTTTAATCACATTCTTTACCATTTGCAATCATAAAATAGTCTAATATCTTCTTTTTTTCAACATACGTAGCTATTACCCTCGAAAACTAAAACTTTTGAAATAGGAAAAGAGCCTTTAAGCACATGCTTTACCATGTGCAATCATAAAATTGTCTAATATCTTCATTTTTTCAACATACGTAGCTATTACCCTCGAAAACTAAAACTTTTGAAATAGGAAAAGAGCCTTTAATCACATTCTTTACCATTTGCAATCATAAAATAGTCTAATATCTTAATTTTTTCAACATACGTAGCTATTACCCTCGAAAACTAAAACTTTTGAAATAGGAAAAGAGCCTTTAATCACATTCTTTACCATATGCAATCATAAAATAGTCTAATATCTTCATTTCTTCAACATACGTAGCTATTACCCTCAAAACTAAAACTTTTGACACAGGAAAAGAGCCTTTAATCACATTCTTTACCATTTGCAATCATAAAATAGTCTAATATCTTCATTTTTTCAACATACGTAGCTATTACCCTCGAAAACTAAAACTTTTGAAATAGGAAAAGATTTTTTAATCACATTCTTTACCATATGCAATCATAAAATAGTCTAATATCTTCATTTTTTCAGCATACGCAGCTATTACCCTCGAAAACTAAAACTTTTGAAATAGGAAAAGAGCCTTTAATCACATTCTTTACCATTTGCAATCATAAAATAGTCTAATATCTTCTTTTTTTCAACATACGTAGCTATTACCCTCGAAAACTAAAACTTTTGAAATAGGAAAAGAGCCTTTAAGCACATGCTTTACCATGTGCAATCATAAAATTGTCTAATATCTTCATTTTTTCAACATACGTAGCTATTACCGTCGAAAACTAAAACTTTTGAAATAGGAAAAGAGCCTTTAATCACATTCTTTACCATTTGCAATCATAAAATAGTCTAATATCTTAATTTTTTCAACATACGTAGCTATTACCCTCGAAAACTAAAACTTTTGAAATAGGAAAAGAGCCTTTAATCACATTCTTTACCATGTGCAATCATAAAATAGTCTAATATCTTCATTTCTTCAACATACGTAGCTATTACCCTCAAAAACTAAAACTTTTGACATAGGAAAAGAGCCTTTAATCACATTCTTTACCATTTGCAATCATAAAATAGTCTAATATCTTCATTTTTTCAACATACGTAGCTATTACCCTCGAAAACTAAAACTTTTGAAATAGGAAAAGAGTTTTTAATCACATTCTTTACCATGTGCAATCATAAAATAGTCTAATATCTTCATTTTTTCAGCATACGTAGCTATTACCCTCGAAAACTAAAACTTTTGAAATAGGAAAAGAGCCTTTAATCACATTCTTTACCATGTGCAATCATAAAATAGTCTAATATCTTCATTTTTTTCAACATACGTAGCTATTACCCTCGAAAACTAAAACTTTTGAAATAGGAAAAGAGCCTTTAATCACATTCTTTACCATTTGCAATTATAAAATAGTCTAATATCTTAATTTTTTCAACATACGTAGCTATTACCCTCGAAAACTAAAACTTTTGACATAGGAAAAGAGCCTCTAATCACATTCTTTACCAATTGCAAACATAAAATAGTCTAATATCTTCATTTTTTCAGCATACGTAGCTATCACCCTTGAAAACTAAAACTTTTGAAATAGGAAAAGAGCCTTTAATCACATTCTTTACAATGTGCAATCATAAAATAGTCTAATATCTTCATTTTTTCAACATAGGTAGCTATTACCCTCGAAAACTAAAACTTTTGAAATAGGAAAAGAGCCTTTAATCACATTCTTTACCATTTGCAATCATAAAATAGTCTAATATCTTCATTTTTTCAACATACGTAGCTATTACCCTATAAAACTAAAACTTTTGAAATAGGAAAAGAGCCTTTAATCACATTCTTTACCATGTGCAATCATAAAATAGTCTAATATCTTCATATTTTCAGCATACGTAGCTATTACCCTCGAAAACTAAGACTTTTGAAATAGGAAAAGAGCCTTTAATCACATTCTTTACCATTTGCAATCATAAAATAGTCTAATATCTTCATTTTTTCAACATACGTAGCTATTACCCTCGAAAACTAAAACTTTTGAAATAGGAAAAGAGCCTTTTAGCACATGCTTTACCATGTGCAATCATAAAAAATTGTCTAATATCTTCATTTTTTCAACATACGTAGCTATTACTCTCGAAAACTAAAACTTTTGAAATAGGAAAAGAGCCTTTAATCACATTCCTTACCATTTGCAATCATAAAATAGTCTAATATCTTCATTTTTTCAACATACGTAGCTATTACCCTCGAAAACTAAAACTTTTGAAATAGGAAAAGAGCCTTTAATCACAT
This sequence comes from Artemia franciscana, assembly GCF_032884065.1. Lineage (NCBI taxonomy): Eukaryota > Metazoa > Arthropoda > Branchiopoda > Anostraca > Artemiidae > Artemia > Artemia franciscana. The sequence continues at coordinate 4,994 of NW_027064609.1, forward strand.
TCTTTACCATTTGCAATCATAAAATAGTCTAATATCTTCATTTTTTCAACATACGTAGCTATTACCCTCGAAAACTAAAACTTTTGAAATAGGAAAAGAGCCTTTAATCACATTCTTACCATGTGCAATCATAAAATAGTCTAATATCTTCATTTTTTCAACATACGTAGCTATTACCCTCGAAAACTAAAACTTTTGAAATAGGAAAAGAGCCTTTAATCACATTCTTTACCATTTTCAATCATAAAATAGTCTAATATCTTCATTTTTTCCACAGACAAAGCTATTACCCTCGAAAACTAAAACTTTGGAAAAGGAAAAGAGCCTTTAATCACATTCTTTACCATGTGCAATGATAAAATAGTCTAATATCTTCATTTTTTCAACATACGTAGCTATTACCCTCGAAAACTAAAACTTTTGACATAGGAAAAGAGCCTTTAATTACATTCTTTACCATTTGCAATCATAAAATAGTCTAATATCTTCATTTTTTCAACATACGTAGCTATTACCCTCGAAAACGAAAACTTTTGAAATAGGAAAAGCCTTTAATCACATTCTTTACCATGTGCAATCATAAAATAGTCTAATATCTTCATTTTTTCAACATACGTAGCTATTACCCTCGAAAACTAAAACTTTTGAAATAGGAAAAGAGCCTTTAATCACATTCTTTACCATGTGCAATCATAAAATTGTCTAATATCTTCATTTTTTCAACATACGTAGCTATTACCCTCGAAAACTAAAACTTTTGAAATAGGAAAAGAGCCTTTAATCACATTCTTTACCATTTGCAATCATAAAATAAGTCTAATATCTTAATTTTTCAACATACGTAGCTATTACCCTCGAAAACTAAAACTTTTGAAATAGGAAAAGAGCCTTTAGTCACATTCTTTACCATGTGCAATCATAAAATAGTCTAATATCTTCATTTTTTCAACATACGTAGCTATTACCCTCGAAAACTAAAACTTTTGAAATAGGAAAAGAGCCTTTAATCACATTCTTTACCATGTGCAATCATAAAATAGTCTAATATCTTCATTTTTTCAACATACGTAGCTATTACCCTCGAAAACTAAAACTTTTGAAATAGGAAAAGAGCCTTTAATCACATTCTTTACCATTGCACTCATAAAATAGTCTAATATCTTCATTTTTTCAACATACGTAGCTATTACCCTCGAAAACTAAAACTTTTGAATAGGAAAAGAGCCTTTAATCACATTCTTTACCATTTGCAATCATAAAATAGTCTAATATCTTCATTTTTTCAACATACGTAGCTATTACCCTCGAAAACTAAAACTTTTGAAATAGGAAAAGAGCCTTAATCACATTCTTTACCATTTGCAATCATAAAATAGTCTAATATCTTCATTTTTTCAGCATACGTAGCTATTACCCTCGAAAACTAAAACTTTTGAAATAGGAAAAGAGCCTTTAATCACATTCTTTACCATGTGCAATCATAAAATAGTCTAATATCTTCATTTTTTCAACATACGTAGCTATTACCCTCGAAAACTAAAACTTTTGAAATAGGAAAAGAGCCTTTAATCACATGCTTTACCATGTGCAATCATAAAATTGTCTAATATCTTCATTTTTTCAACATACGTAGCTATTACCCTCGAAAACTAAAACTTTTGAAATAGGAAAAGAGCCTTTAATCACATTCTTTACCATTTGCAATCATAAAATAGTCTAATATCTTCATTTTTTCAACATACGTAGCTATTACCCTCGAAAACTAAAACTTTTGAAATAGGAAAAGAGCCTTTAATCACATTCTTTACCATGTGCAATCATAAAATAGTCTAATATCTTCATTTTTTCAACATACGTAGCTATTACCCTCGAAAACTAAAACTTTTGAAATAGGACAAGAGCCTTTAATCACATTCTTTACCATTTGCAATCATAAAATAGTCTAATATCTTCATTTTTTCAACATACGTAGCTATTACCCTCGAAAACTAAAACTTTTGACATAGGAAAAGAGCCTCTAATCACATTCTTTACCATTTGCAATCATAAAATAGTCTAATATTTTCATTTTTTCAACATACGTAGCTATTACCCTCGAAAACTAAAACTTTTGAAATAGGAAAAGAGCCTTTAATCACATTCTTTACCATGTGCAATCATAAAATAGTCTAATATCTTCATTTTTTCAACATACTTAGCTATTACCCTCGAAAACTAAAACTTTTGAAATAGGAAAAGAGCCTTTATTCACATTCTTTACCATGTGCAATCATAAAATAGTCTAATATCTTCATATTTTCAGCATACGTAGCTATTACCCTCGAAAACTAAAACTTTTGAAATAGGAAAAGAGCCTTTAATCACATTCTTTACCATTTGCAATCATAAAATAGTCTAATATCTTCTTTTTTTCAACATACTTAGCTATTACCCTCGCAGACTAAAACTTTTGAAATAGGAAAAGAGCCTTTAAGCACATGCTTTACCATGTGCAATCATAAAATTGTCTAATATCTTCATTTTTCAACATACGTAGCTATTAACCTCGAAAACTAAAACTTTTGAAATAGGAAAAGAGCCTTTAATCACATTCTTTACCATTTGCAATCATAAAATAGTCTAATATCTTAATTTTTTCAACATACGTAGCTATTACCCTCGAAAACTAAAACTTTTGAAATAGGAAAAGAGCCTTTAATAACATTTTTTACCATGTGCAATCTTAAAATAGTCTAATATCTTCATTTCTTCAAAATACGTAGCTATTACCCTCAAAAACTAAAACTTTTGACATAGGAAAAGAGCCTTTAATCACATTCTTTACCATTTGCAATCATAAAATAGTCTAATATCTTCATTTTTTCAACATACGTAGCTATTACCCTCGAAAACTAAAACTTTTGAAATAGGAAAAGAGCCTTTAATCACATTCTTTACCATGTGCAATCATAAAATAGTCTAATATCTTCATTTTTTCAGCATACGTAGCTATTACCCTCGAAAACTAAAACTTTTGAAATAGGAAAAGAGCCTTTAATCACATTCTTTACCATGTGTAATCATAAAATAGTCTAATATCTTCATTTTTTTCAACATACGTAGCTATTACCCTCGAAAACTAAAACTTTTGAAATAGGAAAAGAGCCTTTAATCACATTCTTTACCATTTGCAATCATAAAATAGTCTAATATCTTCTTTTTTTCAACATACGTAGCTATTACCCTCGAAAACTAAAACTTTTGAAATAGGAAAAGAGCCTTTAAGCACATGCTTTACCATGTGCAATCATAAAATTGTCTAATATCTTCATTTTTTCAACATACGTAGCTATTACCCTCGAAAACTAAAACTTTTGAAATAGGAAAAGAGCCTTTAATCACATTCTTTACCATTTGCAATCATAAAATAGTCTAATATCTTAATTTTTTCAACATACGTAGCTATTACCCTCGAAAACTAAAACTTTTGAAATAGGAGAAGAGCCTTTAATCACATTCTTTACCATGTGCAATCATAAAATAGTCTAATATCTTCATTTCTTCAACATACGTAGCTATTACCCTCAAAAACTAAAACTTTTGACATAGGAAAAGAGCCTTTAATCACATTCTTTACCATTTGCAATCATAAAATAGTCTAATATCTTCATTTTTTCAACATACGTAGCTATTACCCTCGAAAACTAAAACTTTTGAAATAGGAAAAGATTTTTTAATCACATTCTTTACCATGTGCAATCATAAAATAGTCTAATATCTTCATTTTTTCAGCATACGTAGCTATTACCCTCGAAAACTAAAACTTTTGAAATAGGAAAAGAGCCTTTAATCACATTCTTTACCATTTGCAATCATAAAATAGTCTAATATCTTCTTTTTTTCAACATACGTAGCTATTACCCTCGAAAACTAAAACTTTTGAAATAGGAAAAGAGCCTTTAAGCACATGCTTTACCATGTGCAATCATAAAATTGTCTAATATCTTCATTTTTTCAACATACGTAGCTATTACCGTCGAAAACTAAAACTTTTGAAATAGGAAAAGAGCCTTTAATCACATTCTTTACCATTTGCAATCATAAAATAGTCTAATATCTTAATTTTTTCAACATACGTAGCTATTACCCTCGAAAACTAAAACTTTTGAAATAGGAAAAGAGCCTTTAATCACATTCTTTACCATATGCAATCATAAAATAGTCTAATATCTTCATTTCTTCAACATACGTAGCTATTACCCTCAAAAACTAAAACTTTTGAAATAGGAAAAGATTTTTTAATCACATTCTTTACCATGTGCAATCATAAAATAGTCTAATATCTTCATTTTTTCAGCATACGTAGCTATTACCCTCGAAAACTAAAACTTTTGAAATAGGAAAAGAGCCTTTAATCACATTCTTTACCATGTGCAATCATAAAATAGTCTAATATCTTCATTTTTTTCAACATACGTAGCTATTACCCTCGAAAACTAAAACTTTTGAAATAGGAAAAGAGCCTTTAATCACATTCTTTACCATTTGCAATTATAAAATAGTCTAATATCTTCATTTTTTCAACATACGTAGCTATTACCCTCGAAAACTAAAACTTTTGACATAGGAAAAGAGCCTCTAATCACATTCTTTACCATTTGCAATCATAAAATAGTCTAATATCTTCATTTTTTCAGCATACGTAGCTATCACCCTCGAAAACTAAAACTTTTGAAATAGGAAAAGAGCCTTTAATCACATTCTTTACCATGTGCAATCATAAAATAGTCTAATATCTTCATTTTTTCAACATAGGTAGCTATTACCCTCGAAAACTAAAACTTTTGAAATAGGAAAAGAGCCTTTAATCACATTCTTTACCATTTGCAATCATAAAATAGTCTAATATCTTCATTTTTTCAACATACGTAGCTATTACCCTATAAAACTAAAACTTTTGAAATAGGAAAAGAGCCTTTAATCACATTCTTTACCATGTGCAATCATAAAATAGTCTAATATCTTCATATTTTCAGCATACGTAGCTATTACCCTCGAAAACTAAGACTTTTGAAATAGGAAAAGAGCCTTTAATCACATTCTTTACCATTTGCAATCATAAAATAGTCTAATATCTTCATTTTTTCAACATACGTAGCTATTACCCTCGAAAACTATAACTTTTGAAATAGGAAAAGAGCCTTTTAGCACATGCTTTACCATGTGCAATCATAAAATAGTCTAATATCTTCATTTTTTCAACATACGTAGCTATTACCCTCGAAAACTAAAACTTTTGAAATAGGAAAAGAGCCTTTAATCACATTCTATACCATGTGCAATCATAAAATAGTCTAATATCTTCATTTTTTCAACATACGTAGCTATTACCCTCGAAAACTAAAACTTTTGACATAGGAAAAGAGCCTTTAATCACATTCTTTACCATTTTCAATCATAAAATAGTCTAATATCTTCATTTTTTCCACAGACAAAGCTATTACCCTCGAAAACTAAAACTTTTGAAATAGGAAAAGAGCCTTTAATCACATTCTTTACCATTTGCAATGATAAAATAGTCTAATATCTTCATTTTTTCAACATAAGTAGCTATTATCCTCGAAAACTAAAACTTTTGACATAGGAAAAGAGCCTTTAATTACATTCGTTACCATTTGCAATCATAAAATAGTCTAATATCTTCATTTTTTCAACATACGTAGCTATTACCCTCGAAAACTAAAACTTTTGAAATAGGAAAAGAGCCTTTAATCACATTCCTTACCATGTGCAATCATAAAATAGTCTAATATCTTCATTTTTTCAACATACGTAGTTATTACTCTCGAAAACTTATGCTTTTGAAATAGGAAAAGAGCCTTTAATCACATTCTTTACCATGTGCAATCATAAAATTGTCTAATATCTTCATTTTTTCCACAGGCAAAGCTATTACCCTTGAAAACTAAAACTTTTGACATAGGAAAAGAGCCTTTAATCACATTCTTTACCATGTGGAATCATGAAATAGTCTAATATCTTCATTTTTTCAACATACGTAGCTATTACCCTCGAAAACTAAAACTTTTGAAATAGGAAAAGAGCCTTTAATCTCATTCTTTAAAATTTGCAATCATAAAATAGTCTAATATCTTAATTTTTTCAACATACGTAGCTATTACTCTCGAAAACTAAAACTTTTGAAATAGGAAAAGAGCCTTTAATCACATTCTTTACCATGTGCAATCATAAAATTATCCAATATCTTCATTTTTTCCACAGACAAAGCTATTATCCTCGAAAACTAAAACTTTTGAAATAGGAAAAGAGCCTTTAATCACATTCTTTACCATGTGCAATCATAAAATTGTCTAATATCTTCATTTTTTCCACAGACAAAGCTATTACCCTCGAAAACTAAAACTTTTGAAATAGGAAAAGAGCCTTTAATCACATTCTTTGCCATGTGCAATCATAAAATATACTAATATCTTCATTTTTTCAACATACGTAGCTATTACCCTCGAAAACTAAAACTTTTGAAATAGGAAAAGAGCCTTTAATCATATTCTTTACCATTTGCAATCATAAAATAATCTAATATCTTCATTTTTTCAACATACGTAGCTATTACCCTCGAAAACTAAAACTTTTGAAATAGGAAAAGAGCGTTTAATCACTTTCTTTACCATGTGCAAACATAAAATAGTCTAATATCTTCATTTTTTCAACATACGTAGCTATTACCCTCGAAAACTAAAACTTTTGAAATAGGAAAAGAGACTTTAATCACATTCTTTACCATGTGCAAGCATAAAATTGTCTAATATCTTCATTTTTTCAACATACGTAGCTATTACCCTCGAAAACTAAAACTTTTGTAATAGGAAAAGAGCCTTTAATCACATTCTTTACCATGTGCAATCATAAAATAGTCTAATATCTTCATTTTTTCCACAGACCTAGCTATTACCTTCGAAAACTTAAACTTTGGAAATAGGAAAAGAGCCTTTAATTACATTCTTTACCATTTGCAATCATAAAATAGTCTAATATTTTCATTTTTTCAACATACGTAGCTATTACCCTCGAAAACTAAAACTTTTGAAATAGGAAAAGAGACTTTAATCACATTCTTAACCATGTGCAATCATAAAATAGTCTAATATCTTCATTTTTTCAACATACGTAGCTATTACCCTCGAAAACTAAAACTTTTGAAATAGGAAAAGAGCCTTTAATCACATGCTTTACCATGTGCAATCATAAAATTGTCTAATATCTTCATTTTTTCAACATACGTAGCTATTACCCTCGAAAACTAAAACTTTTGAAATAGGAAAAGACCCTTTAATCACATTCTTTACCATGTGCAATCATAAAATAGTCTAATATCTTCATTTTTTCAACATACGTAGCTATTACCCTCGAAAACTAAAACTTTTGAAATAGGAAAAGAGCCTTTAATCACATTCTTTACCATTTGCAATCATAAAATAGTCTAATATCTTCATTTTTTCAACATACGTAGCTATTACCCTCGAAAACTAAAACTTTTGAAATAGGAAAAGAGCCTTTAATCACATTCTTTACCATTGCAATCATAAAATAGTCTAATATCTTCATTTTTTCAACATACGTAGCTATTACCCTCGAAAACTAAAACTTTTGAAATAGGAAAAGAGCCTTTAATCACATTCTTTACCATGTGCAATCATAAAATAGTCTAATATCTTCATTTTTTCAACATACGTAGCTATTACCCTCGAAAACTAAAACTTTTGAAATAGGAAAAGAGCCTTTAATCACATTCTTTACCATGTGCAATCATAAAATAGTCTAATATCTTCATTTTTTCAACATACTAGCTATTACCCTCGAAAACTAAAACTTTTGAAATAGGAAAAGAGCCTTTAATCACATTCTTTACCATGTGCAATCATAAAATAGTCTAATATCTTCATTTTTTCAACATACGTAGCTATTACCCTCGAAAACTAAAACTTTTGAAATAGGAAAAGAGCCTTTAATCACATTCTTTACCATTTGCAATCATAAAATAGTCTAATATCTTCATTTTTTTCACATACGTAGCTATTACCCTCGCAGACTAAAACTTTTGAAATAGGAAAAGAGCCTTTAATCACATGCTTTACCATGTGCAATCATAAAATAGTCTAATATCTTCATTTTTTCAACATACGTAGCTATTACCCTCGAAAACTAAAACTTTTGAAATAGGAAAAGAGCCTTTAATCACATTCTTTACCATTTGCAATCATAAAATAGTCTAATATCTTCATTTTTTCAACATACGTAGCTATTACCCTCGAAAACTAAAACTTTTGAAATAGGAAAAGAGCCTTTAATCACATTCTTTACCATGTGCAATCATAAAATAGTCTAATATCTTCATTTTTTCAACAATACGTAGCTATTACCCTCGAAAACTAAAACTTTTGACATAGGAAAAGAGCCTTTAATCACATTCTTTACCATTTGCAATCATAAAATAGTCTAATATCTTCATTTTTTCAACATACGTAGCTATTACCCTCGAAAACTAAAACTTTTGAAATAGGAAAAGATTTAATCACATTCTTTACCATGTGCAATCATAAAATTGTCAATATCTTCATTTTTTCCACAGACGTAGCTATTACCCTCGAAAACTAAAACTTTTGAAATAGGAAAAGAGCCTTTAATCACATTCTTTACCATGTGCAATCATAAAATAGTCTAATATCTTCATTTTTTCAACATACGTAGCTATTACCCTCGAAAACTAAAACTTTTGAAATAGGAAAAGAGCCTTTAATCACATTCTTTACCATTTGCAATCATAAAATAGTCTAATATCTTCATTTTTTCAACATACGTAGCTATTACCCTCGAAAACTAAAACTTTTGAAATAGGAAAAGAGCCTTTAATCACATTCTTTACCATTTGCAATCATAAAATAGTCTAATATCTTCATTTTTTCAACATACGTAGCTATTACCCTCGAAAACTAAAACTTTTGAAATAGGAAAAGAGCCTTTAATCACATTCTTTACCATGTGCAATCATAAAATAGTCTAATATCTTCATTTTTTCAACATACGTAGCTATTACCCTCGAAAACTAAAACTTTTGAAATAGGAAAGAGCCTTTAATCACATTCTTTACCATTGCAATCATAAAATAGTCTAATATCTTCATTTTTTCAACATACGTAGCTATTACCCTCGAAAACTAAAACTTTTGACATAGGAAAAGAGCCTTTAATCACATTCTTTACCATTTGCAATCATAAAATAGTCTAATATCTTCATTTTTTCAACATACGTAGCTATTACCCTCGAAAACTAAAACTTTTGAAATAGGAAAAGATTTAATCACATTCTTTACCATGTGCAATCATAAAATAGTCTAATATCTTCATTTTTTCACATACGTAGCTATTACCCTCGAAAACTAAAACTTTTGAAATAGGAAAAGAGCCTTTAATCACATTCTTTACCATTTGCAATCATAAAATAGTCTAATATCTTCATTTTTTCAACATACGTAGCTATTACCCTCGAAAACTAAAACTTTTGAAATAGGAAAAGAGCCTTTAATCACATTCTTTACCATGTGCAATCATAAAATAGTCTAATATCTTCATTTTTTCAACATACGTAGCTATTACCCTCGAAAACTAAAACTTTTGAAATAGGAAAAGAGCCTTTAATCACATTCTTTACCATTTGCAATCATAAAATAGTCTAATATCTTAATTTTTTCAACATACGTAGCTATTACCCTCGAAAACTAAAACTTTTGAAATAGGAAAAGAGCCTTTAATCACATTCTTTACCATTTGCAATCATAAAATAGTCTAATATCTTCATTTTTTCAACATACGTAGCTATTACCCTCGAAAACTAAAACTTTTGAAATAGGAAAAGAGCCTTTAATCACATTCTTTACCATGTGCAATCATAAAATAGTCTAATATCTTCATTTTTTCAGCATACGTAGCTATTACCCTCGAAAACTAAAACTTTTGAAATAGGAAAAGAGCCTTTAATCACATTCTTTACCATGTGCAATCATAAAATAGTCTAATATCTTCATTTTTTCAACATACGTAGCTATTACCCTCGAAAACTAAAACTTTTGAAATAGGAAAAGAGCCTTTAATCACATTCTTTACCATTTGCAATCATAAAATAGTCTAATATTCATTTTTTCAACCTAGTAGCTATTACCCTCGAAAACTAAAACTTTTGAATAGGAAAAGAGCCTTAATCACATTCTTTACCATTTGCAATCATAAAATAGTCTAATATCTTCATTTTTTCAACATACGTAGCTACCCTCGAAAACTAAAACTTTTGAAATAGGAAAAGAGCCTTTAATCACATTCTTTACCATGTGCAATCATAAAATAGTCTAATATCTTCATTTTTTCAGCATACGTAGCTATTACCCTCGAAAACCTAAACAGTAGCTATTACCCTCGAAAACTAAAACTTTTGAAATAGGAAAAGAGCCTTTAATCACATTCTTTACCATTGCAATCATAAAATAGTCTAATATCTTCATTTTTTCAACATACGTAGCTATTACCCTCGAAAACTAAAACTTTTGAAATAGGAAAAGAGCCTTTAATCACATTCTTTACCATTTGCAATCATAAAATAGTCTAATATCTTCATTTTTTCAACATACGTAGCTATTACCCTCGAAAACTAAAACTTTTGAAATAGGAAAAGAGCCTTTAATCACATTCTTTACCATTTGCAATCATAAAATAGTCTAATATCTTCATTTTTTCAACATACGTAGCTATTACCCTCGAAAACTAAAACTTTTGAAATAGGAAAAGAGCCTTTAATCACATTCTTTACCATGTGCAATCATAAAATAGTCTAATATCTTCATTTTTTCAACATACGTAGCTATTACCCTCGAAAACTAAAACTTTTGAAATAGGAAAAGAGCCTTTAATCACATTCTTTACCATGTGCAATCATAAAATTGTCTAATATCTTCATTTTTTCCACAGACATAGCTATTACCCTCGAAAACTAAAACTTTTGAAATAGGAAAAGAGCCTTTAATCACATTCTTTACCATTTGCAATCATAAAATAGTCTAATATCTTCATTTTTTCAACATACGTAGCTATTACCCTCGAAAACTAAAACTTTTGAAATAGGAAAAGAGCCTTTAATCACATTCTTTACCATTTGCAATCATAAAATAGTCTAATATCTTCATTTTTTCAACATACGTAGGAAAAGAGCCTTTAATCACATTCTTTACCATTTGCAATCATAAAATAGTCTAATATCTTCATTTTTTCAACATACGTAGCTATTACCCTCGAAAACTAAAACTTTTGAAATAGGAAAAGAGCCTTTAATCACATTCTTACCATGTGCAATCATAAAATAGTCTAATATCTTCATTTTTTCAACATACGTAGCTATTACCCTCGAAAACTAAAACTTTTGAAATAGGAAAAGAGCCTTTAATCACATTCTTTACCATGTGCAATCATAAAATTGTCTAATATCTTCATTTTTTCAACATACTTAGCTATTACCCTCGAAAACTAAAACTTTTGACATAGGAAAAGAGCCTTTAATCACATTCTTTACCATGTGCAATCATAAAATAGTCTAATATCTTCATTTTTTCAACATACGTAGCTATTACCCTCGAAAACTAAAACTTTTGAAATAGGAAAAAAGCCTTTAATCACATTCTTTACCATTTGCAATCATAAAATAGTCTAATATCTTCATTTTTTCAACATACGTAGCTATTACCCTCGAAAACTAAAACTTTTGAAATAGGAAAAGAGCCTTTAATCACATTCTTTACCATGTGCAATCATAAAATAGTCTAATATCTTCATTTTTTCAACATATGTAGCTATTACCCTCGAAAACTAAAACTTTTGAAATAGGAAAAGAGCCTTTAATCACATTCTTTACCATGTGCAATCATAAAATAGTTAATCACATTTTTTACCATGTGCAATCATAAAATAGTCTAATATCTTCATTTTTTCAACATACGTAGCTATTACCCTCGAAAACTAAAACTTTTGAAATAGGAAAAGAGCCTTTAATCACATTCTTTACCATTTGCAATCATAAAATAGTCTAATATCTTCATTTTTTCAACATACGTAGCTATTACCCTCGAAAACTAAAACTTTTGAAATAGGAAAAGAGCCTTTAATCACATGCTTTACCATGTGCAATCATAAAATAGTCTAATATCTTCATTTTTTCAACATACGTAGCTATTACCCTCGAAAACTAAAACTTTTGAAATAGGAAAAGAGCCTTTAATCACATTCTTTACCATGTACAATCATAAAATAGTCTAATATCTTCATTTTTTCAACATACGTAGCTATTACCCTCGAAAACTAAAACTTTTGAAATAGGAAAAGAGCCTTTAATCACATTCTTTACCATTTGCAATCATAAAATAGTCTAATATCTTCATTTTTTCAACATACGTAGGAAAAGAGCCTTTAATCACATTCTTTACCATTTGCAATCATAAAATAGTCTAATATCTTCATTTTTTCAACATACGTAGCTATTACCCTCGAAAACTAAAACTTTTGAAATAGGAAAAGAGCCTTTAATCACATTCTTTACCATGTGCAATCATAAAATAGTCTAATATCTTCATTTTTTCAACATACGTAGCTATTACCCTCGAAAACTAAAACTTTTGAAATAGGAAAAGAGCCTTTAATCACATTCTTTACCATGTGCAATCATAAAATAGTCTAATATCTTCATTTTTTCAACATACGCTATTACCCTCGAAAACTAAAACTTTTGAAATAGGAAAAGAGCCTTTAATCACATTCTTTACCATGTGCAATCATAAAATAGTCTAATATCTTCATTTTTTCAACATACGTAGCTATTACCCTCGAAAACTAAAACTTTTGAAATAGGAAAAGAGCCTTTAATCACATTCTTTACCATTTGCAATCATAAAATAGTCTAATATCTTCATTTTTTCAACATACGTAGCTATTACCCTCGAAAACTAAAACTTTTGAAATAGGAAAAGAGCCTTTAATCACATGCTTTACCATGTGCAATCATAAAATAGTCTAATATCTTCATTTTTTCAACATACGTAGCTATTACCCTCGAAAACTTAAAACTTTTGAAATAGGAAAAGAGCCTTTAATCACATTCTTTACCATGTGCAATCATAAAATAGTCTAATATCTTCATTTTTTCAACATACGTAGCTATTACCCTCGAAAACTAAAACTTTTGAAATAGGAAAAGAGCCTTTAATCACATTCTTTACCATTTGCAATCATAAAATAGTCTAATATCTTCATTTTTTCAACATATGTAGCTATTACCCTCGAAAACTAAAACTTTTGAAATAGGAAAAGAGCCTTTAATCACATTCTTTACCATGTGCAATCATAAAATTGTCTAATATCTTCATTTTTTCAACATACGTAGCTATTACCCTCGAAAACTAAAACTTTTGACATAGGAAAAGAGCCTTTAATCACATTCTTTACCATTTGCAATCATAAAATAGTCTAATATCTTCATTTTTTCAACATACGTAGCTATTACCCTCGAAAACTAAAACTTTTGAAATAGGAAAAGAGCCTTTAATCACATTCTTTACCATGTGCAATCATAAAATAGTCTAATATCTTCATTTTTTCAACATACGTAGCTATTACCCTCGAAAACTAAAACTTTTGAAATAGGAAAAGAGCCTTTAATCACATTCTTTACCATGTGCAATCATAAAATTGTCTAATATCTTCATTTTTTCAACATATGTAGCTATTACCCTCGAAAACTAAAACTTTTGAAATAGGAAAAGAGCCTTTAATCACATTCTTTACCATGTGCAATCATAAAATAGTCTAATATCTTCATTTGTTTCACAGACCTAGCTATTACCCTCAAAAACTAAAACTTTTGAAATAGGAAAAGAGCCTTTAATCACATTCTTTACCATTTGCAATCATAAAATAGTCTAATATCTTCATTTTTTCAACATACGTAGCTATTACCCTCGAAAACTAAAACTTTTGAAATAGGAAAAGAGCCTTTAATCACATTCTTTACCATGTGCAATCATAAAATTGTCTAATATCTTCATTTTTTCAACATACGTAGCTATTACCCTCGAAAACTAAAACTTTTGAAATAGAAAAGAGCCTTTAATCACATTCTTTACCATTGCAATCATAAAATAGTCTAATATCTTCATTTTTTCAACATAAGTAGCTATTACCCTCGAAAACTAAAACTTTTGAAATAGGAAAAGAGCCTTTAATCACATTCTTTACCATGTGCAATCATAAAATTGTCTAATATCTTCATTTTTTCAACATACGTAGCTATTACCCTCGAAAACTAAAACTTTTGAAATAGGAAAAGAGCCTTTAATCACATTCTTTACCATTGCAATCATAAAATAGTCTAATATCTTCATTTTTTCAACACCTAGCTATTACCCTCGAAAACTAAAACTTTTGAAATAGGAAAAGCGCCTTTAATCACATTTTTACCATTTGCAATTATAAAATAGTCTAATATCTTCATTTTTTCAACATACGTAGCTATTACCCTCGAAAACTAAAACTTTTGAAATAGGAAAAGAGCCTTTAATCACATTCTTTACCATTTGCAATCATAAAATAGTCTAATATCTTCATTTTTTCAACATACGTAGCTATTACCCTGAAAACTTAAACTTTTGAAATAGGAAAAGAGCCTTTAATCACATTCTTTACCATTGCAATCATAAAATAGTCTAATATCTTCATTTTTTCAACATAAGTAGCTATTACCCTCGAAAACTAAAACTTTTGAAATAGGAAAAGAGCCTTTAATCACATTCTTTACCATGTGCAATCATAAAATAGTCTAATATCTTCATTTTTTCAACATACGTAGCTATTACCCTCGAAAACTAAAACTTTTGAAATAGGAAAAGAGCCTTTAATCACTTTCTTTACCATGTGCAATCATAAAATAGTCTAATATATTCATTTTTTCAACCTACGTAGCTATTACCCTCGAAAACTAAAACTTTTGAAATAGGAAAAGAGCCTTTAATCACATTCTTTACCATGTGCAATCATAAAATAGTCTAATATCTTCTTTTTTTCAACATACGTATACCCTCGAAAACTAAAACTATTGAAATAGGAAAAGAGCCTTTAATCACATTCTTTACCATGTGCAATCATAAAATAGTCTAATATCTTCATTTTTTCAGCATACGTAGCTATTACCCTCGAAAACTAAAACTTTTGAAATAGGAAAAGAGCCTTTAATCACATTCTTTACCATTTGCAATCATAAAATAGTCTAATATCTTCATTTTTTCAACATATGTAGCTATTACCCTCGAAAACTAAAACTTTTGAAATAGGAAAAGAGCCTTTAATCACATGCTTTACCATGTGCAATCATAAAATTGTCTAATATCTTCATTTTTTCAACATACGTAGCTATTACCCTCGAAAACTAAAACTTTTGAAATAGGAAAAGAGCCTTTAATCACATTCTTTACCATGTGCAATCATAAAATAGTCTAATATCTTCATTTTTTCAACATACGTAGCTATTACCCTCGAAAACTAAAACTTTTGAAATAGGAAAAGAGCCTTTAATCACATTCTTTACCATTTGCAATCATAAAATAGTCTAATATCTTCATTTTTTCAACATACGTAGCTATTACCCTCGAAAACTAAAACTTTTGAAATAGGAAAAGAGCCTTTAATCACATTCTTTACCATGTGCAATCATAAAATAGTCTAATATCTTCATTTTTTCAACATACGTAGCTATTACCCTCGAAAACTAAAACTTTTGAAATAGGAAAAGAGCCTTTAATCACATTCTTTACCATTGCAATCATAAAATAGTCTAATATCTTCATTTTTTCAACATACGTAGCTATTACCCTCGAAAACTAAAACTTTTGAAATAGGAAAAGAGCCTTTAATCACATGCTTTACCATGTGCAATCATAAAATTGTCTAATATCTTCATTTTTTCAACATACGTAGCTATTACCCTCGAAAACTAAAACTTTTGAAATAGGAAAAGAGCCTTTAATCACATTCTTTACCATTTGCAATCATAAAATAGTCTAATATATTCATTTTTTCAACATACGTAGCTATTACCCTCGAAAACTAAAACTTTTGAAATAGGAAAAGAGCCTTTAATCACATTCTTTACCATGTGCAATCATAAAATTGTCTAATATTCTTCATTTTTCAACATACGTAGCTATTACCCTCGAAAACTAAAACTTTTGAAATAGGAAAAGAGCCTTTAATCACATTCTTTACCATGTATAATCATAAAATAGTCTAATATCTTCATTTTTTCAACATACGTAGCTATTACCCTCGAAAACTAAAACTTTTGAAATAGGAAAAGAGCCTTTAATCACATTCTTTACCATGTGCAATCATAAAATTGTCTAATATCTTCATTTTTTCAACATACGTAGGAAAGAGCCTTTAATCACATTCTTTACCATTTGCAATCATAAAATAGTCTAATATCTTCATTTTTTCAACATACGTAGCTATTACCCTCGAAAACTAAAACTTTTGAAATAGGAAAAGAGCCTTTAATCACATTCTTTACCATTTGCAATCATAAAATAGTCTAATATCTTCATTTTTTCAACATACGTAGCTATTACCCTCGAAAACTAAAACTTTTGACATAGAAAAAGAGCCTTTAATCACATTCTTTACCATTTTCAATCATAAAATAGTCTAATATCTTCATTTTTTCAACATACGTAGCTATTACCCTCGAAAACTAAAACTTTTGAAATAGGAAAAGAGCCTTTAATCACATTCTTTACCATGTGCAATCATAAAATAGTCTAATATCTTCATTTTTTCAACATAAGTAGCTATTACCCTCGAAAACTAAAACTTTTGACATAGGAAAAGAGCCTTTAATCACATTCTTTACCATTTGCAATCATAAAATAGTCTAATATCTTCATTTTTTCAACATACTTAGCTATTACCCTCGAAAACTAAAACTTTTGAAATAGGAAAAGAGCCTTTAATCACATTCTTTACCATGTGCAATCATAAAATAGTCTAATATCTTCATTTTTCCACAGACAAAGCTATTACCCTCGAAAACTAAAACTTTTGAAATAGGAAAAGAGCCTTTAATCACATTCTTTACCATGTGCAATCATAAAATAGTCTAATATCTTCATTTTTTCAACATACATAGCTATTACCCTCGAAAACTAAAACTTTTGAAATAGGAAAAGAGCCTTTAATCACATTCTTTACCATTTGCAATCATAAAATAGTCTAATATCTTCATTTTTTCAACATACGTAGCTATTACCCTCGAAAACTAAAACTTTTGAAATAGGAAAAGAGCCTTTAATCACATTCTTTACCATGTGCAATCATAAAATAGTCTAATATCTTCATTTTTTCAACATACGTAGCTATTACCCTCGAAAACGAAAACTTTTGAAATAGGAAAAGAGCCTTTAATCACATCTTTACCATGTGCAATCATAAAATAGTCTAATATCTTCATTTTTTCAACATACGTAGCTATTACCCTCGAAAACTAAAACTTTTGAAATAGGAAAAGAGCCTTTAATCACATTCTTTACCATTTGCAATCATAAAATAGTCTAATATCTTCATTTTTTCAACATACGTAGCTATTACCCTCGAAAACTAAAACTTTTGAAATAGGAAAAGAGCCTTTAATCACATTCTTTACCATGTGCAATCAAAAAATAGTCTAATATCTTAATTTTTTCAGCTTATGTAGCTATTACCCTCGAAAACTAAAACTTTTGAAATAGGAAAAGAGCCTTTAATCACATTCTTTACCATGTGCAATCATAAAATAGTCTAATATCTTCATTTTTTCCACAGACCTAGCTATTACCCTCAAAAACTAAAACTTTTGAAATAGGAAAAGCGCCTTTAATCACATTCTTTACCATTTGCAATTATAAAATAGTCTAATATCTTCATTTTTTCAACATACGTAGCTATTACCCTCGAAAACTAAAACTTTTGAAATAGGAAAAGAGCCTTTAATCACATTCTTTACCATTTGCAATCATAAAATAGTCTAATATCTTCATTTTTTTCAACATACGTAGCTATTACCCTCGAAAACTAAAACTTTTGAAATACGAAAAGAGCCTTTAATCACATTCTTTACCATATGCAATCATAAAATAGTCTAATATCTTCATTTTTTCAACATAAGTAGCTATTACCCTCGAAAACTAAATTTTTTGAAATAGGAAAAGATCCTTTAATCACATGCTTTACCATGTGCAATCATAAAATTGTCTAATATCTTCATTTTTTCAACATACGTAGCTATTACCCTCGAAAACTAAAACTTTTGAAATAGGAAAAGAGCCTTTAATCACTTTCTTTACCATGTGCAATCATAAAATAGTCTAATATATTCATTTTTTCAACCTACGTAGCTATTACCCTCGAAAACTAAAACTTTTGAAATAGGAAAAGAGCCTTTAATCACATTCTTTACCATGTGCAATCATAAAATAGTCTAATATCTTCTTTTTTTCAACATACGTATACCCTCGAAAACTAAAACTATTGAAATAGGAAAAGAGCCTTTAATCACATTCTTTACCACTTGCAATCATAAAATAGTCTAATATCTTTATTTTTTCAACATACGTAGCTATTACCCTCGAAAACTAAAACTTTTGAAATAGGAAAAGAGCCTTTAATCACATGCTTTACCATGTGCAATCATAAAATTGTCTAATATCTTCATTTTTTCAACATACGTAGCTATTACCCTCGAAAACTAAAACTTTTGTAATATGAAAAGAGCCTTTAATCACATTCTTTACCATGTGCAATCATAAAATAGTCTAATATCTTCATTTTTTCAACATACGTAGCTATTACCCTCGAAAACTAAAACTTTTGACATAGGAAAAGAGCCTTTAATCACATTCTTTACCATTTGCAATCATAAAATAGTCTAATATCTTCATTTTTTCAACATACGTAGCTATTACCCTCGAAAACTAAAACTTTTGAAATAGGAAAAGAGCCTTTAATCACATTCTTTACCATGTGCAATCATAAAATTGTCTAATATCTTCATTTTTTCAACATACGTAGCTATTACCCTCGAAAACTAAAACTTTTGAAATAGGAAAAGAGCCTTTAATCACATTCTTTACCATGTGCAATCATAAAATAGTCTAATACCTTCATTTTTTCAACATACGTAGCTATTACCCTCGAAAACTAAAACTTTTGAAATAGGAAAAGAGCCTTTAATCACATTCTTTACCATTTGCAATCATAAAATAGTCTAATATCTTCATTTTCTCAACATACTTAGCTATTACCCTCGAAAACTAAAACTTTTGAAATAGGAAAAGAGCCTTTAATCACATTCTTTACCATGTGCAATCATAAAATAGTCTAATATCTTCATTTTTTCAGCTTATGTAGCTATTACCCTCGAAAACTAAAACTTTTGAAATAGGAAAAGAGCCTTTAATCACATTCTTTACCATGTGCAATCATAAAATAGTCTAATATCTTCATTTTTTTAACGTACGTAGCTATTACCCTCGAAAACTAAAACTTTTGAAATAGGAAAAGAGCCTTTAATCACATTCTTTACCATTTGCAATTATAAAACAGTCTAATATCTTCATTTTTTCAACATACATAGCTATTACCCTCGAAAACTAAAACTTTTGAAATAGGAAAAGAGCCTTTAATCACATGCTTTACCATGTGCAATCATAAAATTGTCTAATATCTTCATTTTTTCAACATACGTAGCTATTACCCTCGAAAACTAAAACTTTTGAAATAGGAAAAGAGCCTTTAATCACAGTCTTTACCATGTGCAATCATAAAATAGTCTAATACCTTCATTTTTTCAACATACGTAGCTATTACCCTCGAAAACTAAAACTTTTGAAATAGGAAAAGAGCCTTTAATCACATTCTTTACCATTTGCAATCATAAAATAGTCTAATATCTTCATTTTCTCAACATACTTAACTATTACCCTCGAAAACTAAAACTTTTGAAATAGGAAAAGAGCCTTTAATCACATTCTTTACCATGTGCAATCATAAAATAGTCTAATATCTTCATTTTTTCAGCTTATGTAGCTATTACCCTCGAAAACTAAAACTTTTGAAATAGGAAAAGAGCCTTTAATCACATTCTTTACCATGTGCAATCATAAAATAGTCTAATATCTTCATTTT